>NC_060064.1:23572697-23878136 GCF_020283565.1 Trifolium pratense | reverse complement strand
ATATTGGAAAAAGTTTCCTAATTTACGAGGATCAATCTCTTGTAATTTTATAAGAGAATCTATTGGATTTTTTGCTTTTTTTGACACATAAATGATAAATCTATTGGATTTGAAATTTTAAGAGAGTGTTTTGACAAAAGAAAAAGAGAGAGCGCCAAAGAGAACAATTAACCGTCTCGCAGTGTTTGACATGTATTGGTGTCTCATACTCGTATAACACTTGTACGATCTATGTTGAATAGCTCAGATTGATGTCCAAAAAAGTTAATTTTTTTATTTACTTTGACACTCATTTGATTCGTGTCCGACACCTGTAAGACACTTATACGACACGTGTCGGATAAGTGTCCCAATTTTTTTCTTTTCTTATACACTTCTTAAGTGTATATGAAACATATCTACAAGAGTTAAAAATGTGTCGAAAAAACAATATTGATCGATGAATGATTGAAGACATTACATTTTGATTACAGTATTTTTAGTTTTTTTTATGGTAGATGAATAAATAAAGGTAAAATATTATTATATACTGTTTTAATTTTTTTTCTTCAAGAAATAACTTATTCAACTTAAATTTACATGTATATATTATGATTGTCAATTTATATGTTTTATAAATATGGAGCGGTATCAGTCTCCTATATTTTTTTTATTATTTTTGTTGATAGACGAAATAATAAAGTATTTGAAAACTCACACACATAAAGTGGAGTGATCGGGGTTCGAACCTCAGTCCTGACGTCCAACACTAGCAATTTCGACATTTCTGCCAATTGAACTAGGATTTGTGGTCAACTCTTAAAATTTTATTAATAATTATAATTATAATATATATTTCAAAAAATTACAATATATATAATCAACTTTGTTAAACACCCTTTTTTTTCAATATAAGTCATAAAACAATCATTCATAAATTCATCATGCATTTGATTACGCAATTTAGTATTTAAAATCTTCAAAATAGAAAAGGACCATTTTGCAGTTGCTTGCAAAATCATTACTAACTTTAAAAATTGATAAACTAACGAATAAACTAGGGGCAGACCCACACTCAGCCCAGAGTGTGCAAGTGCATCCACTCAAATTTTGATAATTGCATATGTTATCAAACTTTATTTATATTTGCACCCCTCAAAATTTTAAGTTGCACCTTGCACTGGACCCTTCCTCGTTAGATCACCACCACCATTCATTCATACATTGATAAGTGGCAAACCTATACTATGCCCAAGTGCAGATTTACTTAAGTAAGGGTATCCTATTGCTAAACATCCTGCTACCCATAGTTTGAAGGGAAGATGGAGCTATGCCACCGTAGAATCATTAATATTCGTGGAGACGATCATTTTAATATTTTTAACAGTATTTTATTATAGTTTAATGGATATACTCTATCAGTATAAATTAATTTTACATTAACATCCAATAAGAATCAAATATTTCTCCACATATACATTTTTCTCTTTTATTATTTTGTTGCAGTTATTCTAAAAAATTCTTATTTAAATTGACAAAACACGGCCATGCAGTATCAGCCCCATTCTCCTTCAGTTAATAGACAAATACCCTAACCAATTAGCTACAGTGATTGATGATTATGCATATTGCATGCACAATTGACTGTTATAATTTTTTTTATAAGCAAAGAATATTATTATAAGGAGTACAAGGGGTACTCAAACCCTTACAACTGACATCAAAAAGTCAAGAACTTTGAATACAAGACACCGGGTCTAAACACCAACTAGAAAATGGAATACAAGCATTACGGCCATAACGACGAGAAAACCATAGCCAAGAAAAAAGTTTAATATCCTCTAATAACGACGACGCGTCCTGGATGGGTCATTTGAAGATAGCATTATTCATGTATTTCCATATATTCCAAGTGGTTACCAACCAAACTAAGTGACGAACCCACCCATTATCTTTTGCTTTAAACAGATCACCAAATAACAAAAACTGTTTCGTACCTTCGACTCCCAGTTGAAAAGAATGTCGAAGCCAAAGGAGAACATTGCGCCATACTTCCTTACTGAATCGACACAAAAAGAAAAGATGTGTGCCGTCCTCAATTTGCTGAAAACAAAAAACACAAGGCATATCATGAGGCATATCAAAAAACACAAAAAACACAGTAACCGCCACCCAAAAATTTTAATCTTAGATGGAATATTCGTTCTCCACAACCTTTGAATGACATCCAATACTTTAGCATCCAAGCTGTCAACCTGTTTTAAAGATAATAAACAAGAATAACAAGATTTAACCGAAACCAGTCTATTATACATATGAACTCGCTACAATTTAAATATTTATATTTAGTTTTTTTACTAAGTTTATGTTTTAATTTAGCATAAATATCTTTTTCGTCTCGATAAAATTAACAAATTTTGATTTCCGTTCCTATAAAAACAACACATATTTTCATTCCCAAAAAAAAAAAAAATTGGTTGTTAAATTTTAACATGTCTTTGATATTTATTGAACATGTATGACATAGATTTATATAGGTTTAACATAAAATATGTACATTTTGAACATAAAAGGATCATAAAATTAACATTAAAAAGAACAAAAATTGGTCATTATGGACTAAAAATTTAACATAAACTTTTTAGAAATGAAAACATGAAATTCTTTTTATAGGAACGAAAATGTTAAAAAAGTTTGCACCCCTAACTCAGGGTCATGAATTCGCCACTGGGATAAACAATATGATTTTTAGTTTCAAGTAAACCATTTTTTATTTTGAAAGATCACTTAATTATTTCCTTTAAAAATGAAATTCAATACTCCTAATTTTTGTGTATATATATATATATATATATATATATATATATATATATATATATTAATATAATAAAGAGATATAAACAAAGGATAAAGGTGAATCATATTTTGTCCTTTGATGTATAGATAATCTTGTTTAGAAAAAAAGAGTTCAATATTTGAAAAGAATAAATAACAAAATAAAAAAAAAGAAAAAAGAAACTGAAACAAGCAATCGATAAGAATGAAAATTATATTTAAGCCAACATTGTGCTTTGCGATTAAGAAAGAACTTACAAATACAGGAACCAGGGTGGAATGAAGAGGAAAAAACAAAGAGTGGGGACACGGGTAGTTTTGCTTTTGGTAGCATTCAATTGAAATGATTTTTTTTCATTAGCTGGAAAGTTGAATCTGATTCGGGGACAATTATGTTATTAAATGGTTTTAAGGAAATTGAACTTTGGTTGTCACTACCAAATTTAATGTCAATCATCACGGGATAAACTAACGATTGGTTCATTCAATTGAAAAGATTCATCATAACAAGACTTTTGTCTTGGATTAGAAGGAGAGCCATCTAGATTTTCTCATTAAGTCATGAACGCGAGTTTTTGTTAATAGTTGGTTGGTTTAATGGTGATTGACGCTGAACTTGGTAGGGAGGACTATAGTTCGATTTCTCGCAACTGCGATCGGAGGGGATTGGAACCACTTGATGTCAAAACTGACCCCGAACCAAATTAAACTTGTGGTGAAAGAAAAAGAAGTATTAGATCAAGTGTATATTGATCTAATAATGTAAGACGTGTCTCACTATATTACTTGTTCATTACCCCTCCGAACCAAATTATAAGTCACTTTGAGGAAAAAAATTTGTACCAAATTATAAGTCGCTTTACATTACCAATGAAATATTTAATGTTATTTTTCCTATTATACCTATAACTATTTATTACTCTCTTCTACTATTTCAATTCTTCAATTTATTTTTTCCTTATCATAAATGAAGGATAATTTTGTACATCAGCCCATAATTTCTCTTTTCCATACATCATTAATTACATTTCTTAATACGGCTACATCAATGTTTTGTTCACGCAAGTATTTATGATATCTTTAACAAATAAACATGTCGTAGATAATAGTTTATGCGCGTGCTCGTATGTTTATTTTGCTTCCGGCTAAAGTATTATTATTGGTTATAATCTTCTATTGAGCATGTGTCGTATTGATTAATTGTTAAATTAATTTTAACAATCAATTTTCACTTAATTCAAAACAAATAATATGAAATCCAAATAAAACCATTATTTCGTCAAAATAAAAAATAAAAAAATAAAACCATTATATTTTATTATTATTTATTTTATTTCACACTATAAAAATAGTCTTATCTTAAAACATGTCGTATTCATGTATTTTTTTAACCATTATATATTAATTATATCACTTTAATTTATATAGTTATTTTTTTGACGCATTTTTATATAGTTATTTTAGAACTATAAATTTTCGTTTGGATATTTTAAAATAAATTTCTTAAATTTACAAAAATGGCGGTCCAATTAAATTGAACTAAACCAAATTGTTATTCATCGGTGTTTGATTGCTCTAAATTTTATAAAAAGATATATTGCAAAACACAAACCAAACCAATCCAACTATTTTTTATTGATTCGAATTTTCTCCCTCCAAAAAAACCGAACCAAAATAACATTTATGCATCTTAATTGTACGAGGCCAAAGTAACAAGTTTAGAAATATTGACCACATTCTAGCTTCATTTTGCTTTGAGGAACGGGCTTAATGCTTAAGTTATGGGAGAAGTGGAGTGAGGTGTTTAATTTAATTTGCTAAAATTGCAACTTACTTGTCCAGAATCTTTACCTTTTTTCATTTTATGATTCTTATTCTGTCCTCTTTCAAGTCTCATCCCCGTGCCACCGTTTTATAATACTCTGCGTCATAAACAAGGTTAAGCATCTTTGACCACAAAAAAAGAGTAAAGTGGTGGTTCATTCATTTGTTTACTTTTTAAAAGATGTTAAAAGATTGGTGGTCATTATCAATTTAGTGAAAATTTAACTAAATTTTATCTTGGAACTTGTGCAAGTAATATATTAAGGAGAATGTTAACTTGTGCCCTTAAGGACATATGTTAAGGAAGCAAATATAGAAATTATTTTTGGGAATTTGTGCATTTTTACTTTTAAGCATTAAATTTCTTACATTATTAAATGCAGTATTTCTATATTAGGATACCTTATCATGTGCCCTTAGGGCACACGTTAACATAACCCATATATTAAAAATATAAAAAGTCATCTTCCTATCATTAATTTTCTTTTATTTATATTTTTGTAATGTTAACTAGTGTCCCGGAGCACTGACCCTTAAAATTATAGTATAAATTATAAATGTGACTAGGATTTGCACTCAAATTTATAACAGACAAATACAAATAATAACTTGTACAGTACATTTAAAAAAAAAAATAGTAGTATATCTTAGTCACAGAAATAGAAACTAGACCTTAAATAAAAAATTTCAAAGGAATAAAACCACACATCCACCTCATAGATTTCAAAAGCAGTGATGGAGGAATCTCAACAACTTCATGTAGTTTTTGTTCCATTTCCAACTCCTGGCCATATGATTCCCATGGTAGACACAGCAAGACTATTTGCCAAACATGGTGTTAATGTTACAATAATCACTACACATGCCAATGCTTCAACATTCCAAAAATCCATAGACAATGACTTCAATTCAGGATACTCCATCAGAACTCAACTTATTCAGTTCCCTTCAGCTCAAGTTGGTCTCCCGGAAGGCGTCGAAAACATCAAAGATGGAACTTCACTTGAAATGCTTGGAAAAATCAGCCGTGGAATATTTATGCTCCAAAATCCAATTGAGGTTCTGATTAAAGATCTTCAACCAGATTGTATAGTCACTGATATGATGCATGCTTGGACTGTGGAAGCAGCTGAAAAACTAGGTATTCCAAGGATACACTATTACAGCTCAAGCTACTTCTCCAACTGTGCCTTTCATTTTATCATGAAGTATAGACCTCATGATGGTTTAGTTTCTGATACACAGAAATTTACTATTCCTGGTTTTCCTCATACCATTGAGATGACTCCTCTGCAGATTCCTGATTGGTTAAGGGAGAAGAATGCAGCTACACCCTATTTTGAACCAATGTTTCAATCAGAGAAAAGAAGCTATGGAACACTATACAATAGTTTTCATGAGCTAGAAAGTGATTATGAGAAACTTAATAGAAGTACATTGGGGATCAAATCTTGGAGTGTAGGACCAGTTTCATCATGGGTTAACAAGGATGATGAAAAGAAGGCCAATAGAGGACATACGGAGGAACTTGGAAAAGAGGCAGCGTGGCTAAATTGGCTTAACTCAAAAAAAAATGAGTCAGTTTTGTATGTAAGTTTTGGAAGTCTTACTAGGCTAGCTCATGCTCAGCTTGTAGAAATTGCTCACGGGCTTGAAAATTCAGGTCATAATTTTATCTGGGTTGTAAGGAAAAATGGTAGAGATGACGGTGAAAACAGTTTCCTGCAAGATTTTGAACAAAGGATGAAAGAAAGCAAAAAGGGTTATATTATATGGAATTGGGCACCACAGCTTCTGATATTGGATCACCCTGCAACTGGAGGAATTGTGACTCACTGTGGTTGGAACTCGATTCTTGAAAGCTTGAATGCTGGTTTGCCAATGATCTCATGGCCAATGTTTGCTGACCAATTTTACAATGAGAAGTTACTGGTTGATGTTTTGAAGATAGGGGTCCCAGTAGGAGCAAAAGAAAATAAGTTATGGAATAGTGTTAGTGTAGAGGCAGTGGTGAAAAGGGAAGAGATAGTTAAGGCTGTGAAGATTTTGATGGGAAGTGGCCAAGAGAGCAAGGATATGAGGATGAGAGCAAAACAGCTTGGTGGTGCTGCCAAAAGGACTATAGAGGAGGGTGGACATTCTTACAACACCTTGGTTCTGTTGATTGATGAGCTGAAATCATTGAAGAAATCTAAGGCACTTGATGAGAATTCAAATTAGATAATTGAAATGAAAGATTAACCTTGGTGCTTCAGAGGGTGTAGCTGATGAAGGCTTTGAATATGATGAAACAACATCCAAGTATTTTTCTCCAATGTGTTTTTTTTCTTTCTTTTCTGCATTGATCTGCAGTTCAATAAGACGAAACAGCATCCATTCATTCTTGTGTACTGCAAATCTGCAATGGTGACAAAAGAAGTTAGTTTTTAGTTTTACTTCGCAATTTTCATATTAAGCCATTCATTCTGATGATGAGTTAAAATTTCTTTGGTTATATTGATTCATCACTACAAATATTTTAGTGTGCCATCACTCCACGGGCTATATATTTAATAATTCTGGATTGAGTAAAGTATATGCTAGTGAGAAAAGTTTCGAAATTAAAGTAACAAAGGTTCCATAAGAAGCTATACAATGGGATCACCATAAACCCATAATGTGCTTTAAAACGATTCTCCGAATAAACAAGGAACTAAGAGCTGTACTCTATAGAAGCTGTAATCAATTTTAAGAAACTCAACACAAAAAAAGGCAAGATTTCTTTAATATATAGTTCAAAGTAGTGTCGTGTTAGAGTTCTGTTGCAACATGATTTGTATTAAAAAACTGTAGGAAAGCTGAAAGCAGAGGTCAACTCGTTCACACTCCAACATATGAGACAATATCCATAATTAGAATGGTGATTGCAGCTTTGTAAAGGTGACTTGTTATTGCAGCTTGAAGGAAAGAAACATATCCTTACCGAAGCATTGAAAGCGAGGTGTAGTCTACAAATTGCATAGAAGAGCAATAACTCAACATATGTCATTATTGCTTTTAATGCAACAATGGTTATAAACTGTATAAATGGTAAATCTTCCCTAGCTCCCATTGACAAATAATTCACTATGAAACACCAACACAGACTTGAATCACGACACTAACAAGTAAACACCGATAATAATTTGAGAAAATGGAATGACTGACATGTTTTGGACACCGAACATACCTTCGATCTGAAGTGCCAGTGCTTCATAAATAATTGAAGACTTTGAGTTAGAAATGGCTCCAGTTATCCACATTACGAGACAATTAAATGTGATTCTCACAATTTGGTATGTTTAGCAAAGAGAGTAGGATCAAGAACTTGGTTGGGGGATGTCACACCTTAGTTTGATCATGTACTTGATTATGAATCAGATTTTTATTTAATGAAAGCTGATGGTCCTGCTTTGTAAGTATGTTTGCATGCTAATTGATAAAAAGCACATGATGAAGTTGGCTCAACAATGCTGTAACTTTTTTCCACAAGAAACTACTTTAGACCCTAAAATCACCTCACCAAACCTATAACTAAGAGTCCAAGACTACCCTTTAGCATTTCCATAGCCCAAAGCCCCAAATGCAATTCCAGCTTGATTAGTAACAAAACCAATAGAGGTTTTCCAAAGTGAGCCAGTATTAAATAAACTTCACTCCATTGGGGCATTTCATCAAACAATACATGGTTAAGTTTATGAATAAGAAAACCCAGAAATACAAGAACAAAAGGCAAAACCAATTATATTGCAGAGATTTCTTACACATACTGGAAAAGTACCATGTTTCCCTTCCAGCCAGAAGTTAACATCTCCGTTATCTACTTCTGATAGAGGAATGTTCCAGCTCCAATGGCCATGATCTTGGTATATCAACAACTACCTCCACAATTATATAATATGGTACACCACCTAATTATTTAATACAGTACTATATAATTTTTTATAATTAAATATTTTAAATTAAAATTTTGAATTAATTTTTCTCGCACTTACAAATATAATTTTATGGATTTAAATATGTTTTTAGTCTTTGTAAATATATCAAATTTCGATTTTAACCTTTATAAAAAATTTCAGCAAGTCTTGGTCTTCAAATATTTTCTGTTATGATTTTTAGTCCCTGCTTTTCAGTTAAGCCATATATGTCATTCGAAATTTTAATTTTTTTTTTCTATGGTTATGTTTATTACATTATAAAAATTTCTCTTGCATAAATTTAATTTTTTTTTAATAAGGGATGAATTAAATATGAATTTTTTATTTTTTGCGCTTATAATTCATAAATAATTAATTTTAACTTTTTTTTTTTATCAAAGATAATTAATCTTAACTTAAAAAATTCTACTTGTCAAAAAAAAAACTTAAAAAATTCTAAATTTTTGTAGGAGAGGTTATTATAATAGTATAAACATGAATAAAAAAAATCCATTCTAAAATATGAAAGTACACAAGAATTGATTAACAAGTAGCAACCAAAAATTGTGGTAGAAAATATTTTAGGACCAAAAGTTATTAAAATCTTTTATAGGGACTAAAAATAAAATTTGAGATATTTATAGGGACTAAAAAATTTATTTAACCCTATTTTTTCACAAGTTACGACTTAATTGCAATTATAGTCCCTATATTTTGCTTAATAAATAATTTTTATGCTCTTATTTTTAAATGTACAAATTTAGTTATCGTATTTTTTAATTTTCATGGAATTTTGTTCATGATGTGAGAGATTTTAAGTTAGTCTTATCAAAATCGATATCTCTAGTCTTATCTCTTGGCATTAATAGTTGGATTACCGGTTTTGAAGTGCAACTATGTTTCATTTCCTAACGCTCATTTTCTCCCTTTTCTTTAATAGATTGATGACATGCGACAACGATAAATATGAGGTTAATGCTACGGTGGACCACCTTTACAAGTGGTCCATCGTGGACAAGTGATCTACCGAATATGAATTTTACGAAATTCATTGTTGGATTGAAAGTTTATATCGTATAGATTATCCATAATTTTTTTTAGGCTTAAATGCAGTTTTGGCCCCTCAAGTTTCACAATTGCTTGATTTTGACCCCCCACATTTCAATTGCTTGATTTTAACCCTCCAAGTTTCACAATTGCTTGATTTTAGCCCTCCAAGTTTCAATTGCTCGATTTTGGCCCTCCAAATTTACCCCCTTTTGCATTTGCTAGCCCCCCGTTGACTTTTTTGACTATAAATTGCTTATGTGACATTTTAAAAAAATTAAAAATATGTTTTAATTAAAAAATAATAATATTTGCTTTTATAAAAATGTATTAAAAATTGTTTTTTTAATAAAAAGTTTAATAATTATTTTTTATTTAAAAAAAAGTTTACAAAGTTTTTAAAAAATAATTCATAAAATGTTTTTTTTACTTTTTTATATAACAAAATTAATTTACAAACTACATATAATAAAATAAAAATTATAATTTAGGTTGTAAAAAACAATTTGTAATTTATTTATTTATTTTTAAATACTTATTTAATTTTAAAATGCCACATAACCAATTTTTAATCAAAATATTCAACGGGGGGCTAGCAAATGCAAAAGGGGGTAAACTTGGGGGGCTAAAATCGAGCAATTGAAACTTGGAGGGCTAAAATCAAGCAATTGTGAAACTTAGGGGGTTAAAATCAAGCAATTAAAATGTGGGGGACCAAAATCAAGCAATTGTGAAACATGGGGGGCCAAAACTGCATTTAAGCCTTTTTTTTAATTTTTTTGAAAATCATTTGATATGTTATTGAGATCCATCAAGATTTACGTTATTTAATAAACCGTTAATTTTGATGTGTCTCAATAACATATCAAATGATTTTCAATTTTTTTAAATTTTTCTATAGATGATCTATATGATATAAACTTTCAATCCAACGGTGGATTTTGTAAAATTCGCATTCGTTATAATGTTATTCATGACTGGTCCACCATGGACCACTTGATGAAGTGATCCATATTAGAATTTACCTAAATATGATGGTTGTAATTTAATGACTATAATTAAATAATTAAATTTTTTTTTTTAAAAATAAGGAAAACGCGAGTTAGTGTTTGTCTTTCCATATTCTAAAGTGTAGGAAAATAGAAACATCAAAACAAAAAGGAGTACGAAAACATTAAAACACAAAACGGTAAAGTATAAGGTACGATCTTTGTATTAATTCTTTTTCAAGCCTCTTTTTCGGCTTTTTCTATTTTGACTCTTATCAAGTTTCTTTTTCTTATTCATTCCAAGATATCATTTTAAGTTGGAGTCTATTTAAAAGCAGACAAAACTCTTCCTACCTATCATTTTTAATAAAACTAAACATAATATTACCTAACAGTCTTATTTTTTCTGACTGTGCCATTATCCTGCACAAGAGGTTCCACAACTTGAGAAATGACAAGAACAATAGTGTCCTCAGCAACCAGAAGGGGATCAGAAACTTGTACAATATGACACACAACTTGATGAAGAACTGAAACAGTGGTTTGCAATAGCACATCCATGTCTACACCACCAACTATGTTGTGCTCAACCGACAAAAGTGGGTTTGGAACAATAATATCCTCAGCCGTCATAAGGGGATATAAAAGCGTGTCATCCTCAACTTGAGGAAGAACTGAAACACTAGTTCTGTCATTAACGAGACTATTAAAATTTATGGTTATGATTCCAAGCTTATTGCGTTCAAGGAAAAGGACCCAAAACTATTGATGCCAAAGTCACAACATTACATGACAAGAAAAAGAAGAGGAGAAGAAGGTTGAGACCGACTCAATATAAAAACGTTTTGGAAATGTTCTGATATTGTCCCACAGGTTAATGCTGCCTTGGGTTAGTTTAAATTAAGATGTTCATTATTAATTTTGTTACTTTACTACCTCAAGTTAATGCAAAAGCTAATATAAAAGCTTCAATCTTCGCTTCAATTCAAAGCTTTTGAGAAATATTTTTTTTATTTTTTTTGATAAAAATGAAATGTTTTTTATTGTTTGATAACCTTGTTACTTCTTAATAAACTCGTAATTTAGAAAAAGAATTATAACGAAGACGTACTTGAGGAGGAGAAAAGCAATTATGTACCTATATACGCATCAAACTAACACAAAATTATTAACTATATCACTATACAACATATTTTTTAAGATGCTTCAAAAAACACATTTTTTAACATTTTTTAAGAGAATTTTTTTTCATAGTAAAATTGTTTGAATCCCCCGTACAACATACAAGATTGAATGAATTAATCATTTAGTTATCTTATCAATTGAGTGCAAAATGCTAAAATTATTTGCTTATAAAACTTTGATAAATAATTTTGCAACGTAAAATCTAGAAGACTACTATAATTTTTTTATAAGACTAGTATATATAAATATTAGAGGGGTATCAATTTTTGTCTTTTTTCTTGAGCCAAACATCAATTTTTGACTTTACTACTAGCAAAACTAGCAAGATACGGTGAGCTTGCACCGATGTCTTGTACATTTATGTATGCATATGCGCAAAAAGATGAAAGAAAAGAAAAGAAAAAAATATAAAAGAATAGATAAAGAAAAATAAGAGATCAAATAAATAAGTTATGTTTATTTACAAAATAGTAACTATAAGAATTATAATTTGTCCAAAAGAACTGAAACATTAGAAAGTTTTATGCGATTGTTTGTCAAAAAAAAGTTATTTGAAAGATAACAAATTCATAAATTTAATAAGGCTATAATTTACAATAATTTTGTAGTTTTAACTAACACATATATAATATTCATTATCACATGATGTGTATGACTATGTGATTTGCATTTAATATATAAAAAATTAGGAAAAATGAATTCAAAATTCATGCATATAGTTGATTGATATAATTGATTGATGGTGTTCTTGGTGATTAATATGCATGTAGGTTGGTTAGTAGTGTTTGATATGTATGACTATCAGGGTCTATTTAACAATTGTTCAAAATTTAATTTTTAAATTATATTTAATGATACATTATTTGTAGGGATGTAAACAGGACGAAATTGAGTGAGGATACATTTTCACTCTCTTTCCTACCATCTAAACTACCTTTCATCCACATCCGCATTTTCTACTTTGAAGAATATTCTTTTCTCATCCTCATCTTCATGGAGGATCCATCAACATTATATAAAACATCAAATTTCTATTATTTTCAATCAAACTTGTTATAAAAAATATTAAAGTTTAATCATAAAATAAATAAAAAATTATGAGATTATAGTAAGTCTTATAGCAATAATAAGCACACATATAAACAAAATTGATACACATCATGTGTCAAAATATAAATAAATATAATTTACAAATACTTAAATGTATTTTTTTATAGAAGAATACTTAAATGTTTCATAATAATTTACAAATGTATATAAAATTGATTTTTATAAATATAATGCTTGTGCGGACAAAATTACCAACCATATGGCATGCTATTCTAAAACTACAAGCTACCATTTTTAGTAGAATTAATTCCAACGAAAAAAAAAACCCAACATGTCAAAAATCCAACGAAAAAAATTAATACTATTTTAATAAAAATTCCAACATGTCAAAACTAATTCTAATCTTCACAATTATAAAATAGATTATCACGTATGTTTCCATGTTCAGGGACAATGTGAACAACCGCATCTTTTCCTTCTTCAATCACATAATGATATAACTAGGACTAGGAGGAGGTGTACACACAATGCCTAATTACTTAACAAAGAAGGAATGGAAGCATTTGAATTGCTTGTACATTATAACCATAGCTTATCACATTATTATTTTTATAATTTTAATATTATGGGATGAAGAGGTGAAAGAGGTGGCATGTTCCCATTTGACCCAAGTATGAGTTAAGAAAGGATAAAGACACTACGGTGTCACTTTCTCCTTAATCCAACACATGAAACTTTTAACATTTAGGAGGTGGCATTAGTTTTCCCAATTTTATACTTACCATGCCCAAAGAAAAAATGAGTCCACATCAAATAAAAAATAGATATTAAATATTTTATAAATGACTCATAAACATTTTGCAGAAAAAAAAAATGACTCATAAACATAATGTCTTTAAGATTTTAAATAAAAATGTGTTGAGTCCACCTAACTTATATAATTATTCAAGGCCATAATGATCTCCAAACACACTCATGACCCAGTAAATGTTACCAATTAATCTTTGTTTTAATGGTAAACCTTTGGCCTTTTTTCTTGTTGTCTTTTTGCTGTCGACATAGAATTGAAAAACAATGTATCTCAGGCACCGAAAGTACCCTTAATAAATATAAACTCTCCCAAGTACAGAACTACACATCCACTTCAAAGATTTCAAAAGCAACAATGGAATCTCAACAATCACATAACCAATTAAATGTAATTTTTGTTCCATATCCAACTCCAGGCCATATGATTCCAATGATAGACACAGCAAGACTATTTGCAAAACATGGTGTTAATGTTACTATCATCACTACACATGCCAATGTTTCAACCTTCCAAAAAACCATAGACAGTGACTTCAATTCAGGTTACTCTATCAAAACTCAACTTATTCACTTCCCTTCAGCTCAAGTTGGTCTTCCTAACGGTGTTGAAAATCTCAAAGATGGAACTTCCAATGAAATTCTTGATAAAATAACTCGTGGAATAAGCATGCTTCAAGATCCTATTGAGGTTTTGTTTCAAGATCTTCAACCAGATTGTATAGTCACAGATATGATGTATCCTTGGACTGTAGAAGCAGCTGCAAAACTTGGTATTCCAAGGATTCATTTTTACAGCTCAAGCTACTTCTCCAACTGTGCTTTTCATTTTATCATGAAGTATAGGCCTCATGATGGTTTAGTTTCTGATACACAGAAATTTACTATTCCTGGTTTGCCTCATACTATTGAGATGACCCCTCTGCAGATTCCTGATTGGTTAAGGGAAAAGAATCCTGCCACAGCTTATTTTGAACCAATTTATGAATCAGGGGAGAAAAGCTATGGCACACTATACAATAGTTTTCATGAGCTAGAAAGTGATTATGAGAAACTTAGTAGAAGTACATTGGGGATGAAATCTTGGAGTGTAGGACCAGTTTCAGCTTGGGCTAAGAAGGATGATCAAAAGAAGGTGAATAAGGGACACTTGGGGGAGCTTGGAGAAGAGGCTGAGTTGCTAAATTGGCTTAACTCAAAGGAAAATGAGTCAGTTTTGTATGTAAGTTTTGGAAGTCTTACTAGGCTAGCTCATGCTCAGCTTGTAGAAATTGCTTATGGACTTGAAAATTCAGGTCATAATTTTATCTGGGTTGTTAGGAAAAATGATAAAGATGAGGGTGAAAATAGTTTCCTGCAAGATTTTGAGCAAAGGATGAAAGAAAGCAAAAAGGGGTACATCATATGGAACTGGGCACCACAGCTTCTGATATTGGATCACCCTTCAACAGGTGGAATTGTGACTCACTGTGGTTGGAACTCGATTCTCGAAAGCTTGAATGCTGGTTTGCCAATGATCGTGTGGCCAATGTTTGCTGAGCAATTTTTCAATGAGAAGTTGCTTGTTGATGTTTTGAAGATAGGAGTCCCTGTTGGAGCTAAAGAAAACAAGTCATGGAATAGTGTTTGTGTAGAGGCAATGGTTAGAAGAGAAGAGATTGCAAAGGCTGTTGAGATTTTGATGGGAATTGGCCACGAGAGCAAAGAAATGAGGATGAGAGCAAAAAAGTTTGGTGATGCTGCCAAGAGGACTATAGAGGAAGGTGGACACTCTTATAAAAACTTGATTCAGTTGGTTGATGAGCTGAAATCATTGAAGAAATCTAAAGCATTTAGTGATAAAGCAGATTAGATCATTGAATGAAAGAGTAATCTTGAAGCAGATTAATGAGCTAGCTGATGAAGACTTTGAATATGATGAAACAACATCCAAGTAATTTTCTCCAGGTTTTTTGTTGCTGTAATCTAGAGTTCAATAAGATGAAACAACATCAAATCATTCTTGTGCACTGCAATGATGATAAAATTAGTTAGTTTTTACCAATCAACTTTCATATTACACTAAGATAAATATATGATGATAAATGTTATGATATATTTGTACCTTTGTAAAGGTCTAGATATAATGGTTCACTTCTCAGTACTCAGATCATTATCCATTATCCATAATCAATAATCAGAATGCTAATGTTTTAATTGCAGTTTGCTAGAGAAAGAAGATATAGTAGTGTATCCAATTCTTATCAAAGTATTAAGAGGGAGGTGTAGTATAGAAATTGCATCTAATGCAACAATGGTTGTAAAGTGTATAATTGGTAAATGCTGATATTAAATGAAACTGATGTCATTCATTGGATCCTAAACAGAGTTCACAAGCAATTGTTGTGAGTTAACAGCATTAGTACAACACTAAGGCCCGTTTGCATTGGCTTATTTTTGTGCTTATGCAAAATAATTTATGAAAATAAATAAGCTTTTATGTATTATTCATAAGATTGTCAAGGTAGTTTATGAAAAACAGCTTATGAAAATACAATTTTCATTAATGAGAACTTATGAATTAATACAAAAACTTATTTATTTGCACAAACTATTTTTCATAAGCTCAAAAATAAGTCAATTCAAACGAGCCCAATTCAATATCATAAAACCACTTTATTGAGCAATTTTAACAAATGGCGACTTTTAGAATCGTTAATTCTCTCAATCTAAACAACATATATGCAACAACAAACTAAATTTCTTCAACCTTTTCACGGTGTTTCTTTGCATGTTCAGCACTGGAATGACAGTCACCACTTTTAACTTTCTTTTTGTCCCTATCTTTGTCACAATGTTTGTGCTTCTTATGCTCTTTCTCACTTTATGATTTTCCTGCAATTGTTCTAAAGTGCTTGGTGAGCTGAAATCATTGAAGAAATCTTAAGTGCTTGGTGAGAAAGCAGATTAGATAATTGTAATGAAGGCTTTAAATATGATGAAACAAAATCAAGTATTTTTCTCCAGCGATTTTCTTTTTGCTATGATTCTTGTGCACTACAATGATGATAAAAGTAATTTTTACTAAGCAATTTTCATATTAAGCTAAGAAGAAGATCTGCTGATGAATTAAATTCCATTGTTTACTTTTTCCACCCCGAAATTACATCGGAAATACACATCCGAAAAAACAAAGTATTTCGGATGTGTATTTATGGTAAACAATGCAGAGAATTTTTTCTCCGGTGGGGTGGATAAAGTTTTTGTCACAAAGTTAAGGTAGAGAAGGTCCCATTTCTCGTCTAGGCATGTTGAAAGCAGCCAAATTCAGAGCATAATCCCATCCCATAAGCCCATAATATGCTTTACAAAGATTCTATGAATAAACAAGGAACTAAGAGTTGTACTCCATAGAAGCTACAACCATAACCAATCTCAAGAAACTACAGTAAAGTAAAAGCCAAGTTTTGTGTAATACACATCAGATTAGTGTCGTGTTAGAGCTATGGCAAATCTTTGATTTTTTTTTTTTTGAGATATTTATGACAAATTAAATTACAATTTAGAAATAATAGAAAATTAATAAAAAAAAATTAAGAATAAACGTGGAATTGACACGTGATATAAAATACCTTACTCTACATATATAATACTATTGATTAGGAGACCAATTTAATAGATGTGATGCTCAACAATTTGGTTTGTCAAGCAGAGAGACTAGGATCAACAATTTGGCTTTATTATGTATAGTTGGTTCTGACTCAAAATTTTAGGTAATGAAAGCTGATAGTTGTTAGTGGCCAACACTCGGTGGGATTTAGTCCCACATCGGATAGATAGGACTCTTGAGAAGAGTTTATAAAGAGGAGGCAATCCTCACCTTACAAGCCGGTTTTGTAAGGATGAGTTAGGTCTCGATATTCGTGACATGGTATCAGAGTCTATCGGGTCTATCGTTGGGCTTCCGACATCATTCACGCTTCAGGTCCACTGGGCCGGGCTGAAGAGTGAGGGACTGAGGGGGTGTGTTAGCGGCCCACACTCGGTGGGATTTAGTCCCACATCGGATAGATAGGACTCTTGAGAAGAGTTTATAAAGAGGAGGCAATCCTCATCTTACAGGCCGGTTTTGTAAGGATGAGTTAGGTCTCGATATTTGTGTCGTGACAATAGTTTCCAGGAAAAAAATAAAAATAAAAAGAAGATAAAATGGCCAGGTTTGGTAATTGATAAGTATGTTTCCATGCCTTATCAGCATTAGTAATTACCATTTGATAAAACATGTGATATGATGGTGGTTCAACAATGTTGATTTTTCCATAACCTGCAAAGTTTGAACCTAAAATCACATCTCCGAACCTATAGCAAACTAAGACTTCCCTTTAACCATATCCATAGCCCAAACACAGTTAAAGCTTGATTAGTAGAAGTACCAATGAAGGAAAATTCCAAACAGATTATCATCTATCCTTTTATTACTCTAGCAAGCATAAGGTTACTAGGGGTTCTCTTAAACAAGGTATGTTCCTACTTTCTATCATACAGTATATTCTTTTCCTCCTTGTGAATTTTTTTAGATGATTAATTTAGGCCCATTATGGCTGAAGTTATGGTTGCGGATCATAATTTAGAACTACTTTTAGGCCAATCACATGAATGAAATTCTCTGATATATGTTTGAAAACCATTTTCTTTATCTATATATCTCAGGAACAAGGCTTCATCTCCCATTAAGATCTCAAAACAGAAAACTATACATCATCCTCATAGATTATAAAAGCAATGGAGTCTCAACAACTTCATGTAATTTTTGTTCCATTTCCAACTCCTGGCCATATGATTCCCATGATAGACACAGCAAGACTATTTGCCAAACATGGTGTTAATGTTACCATCATTGCTACTCATGCTAATGCTTCAACATTCCAAAAATCCATAGACACTGACTTCAATTCAGGATACTCCATCAAAACTCAACTTATTCAGTTCCCTTCAGCTCAAGTTGGTCTCCCTGATGGAGTTGAAAATGTCAAAGATGGAACTTCCAGAGAAATTCTTGGTAAAATCACTCAAGGAATATTGATGCTTCAAGATCAAGTTGAGATTCTGTTACAAGAACTTAAACCAGATTGTATGGTCTCTGATATGACTTATCCTTGGACAGTTGAATCAGCTGCAAACCTAAACATTCCACGGATTTACTTTTACAGTTCAAGTTACTTCTCCAATTGTGCAAGCTATTTTGTCAGAAAGTATAGACCTCATGATAGCTTAGTTTCTGATATACAGAAATTTACTATTCCTTGTATACCTCATACCATTGAGATGACACCTTTGGAGCTAGCTGATTGGATTAGAGTAAAGAATTCAATCACAGGCCTTTTTTATGCAATGTTTGAATCAGAGAAAAAAAGCTATGGAACACTGTACAATAGTTTTCATGAACTAGAAAGTGATTATGAGAAACTTAGTAAAACTACAATGGGGATTAAATCTTGGAGTATTGGACCAGTTTCAGCATGGACTAATAAGGAAGATGAAAAAAAGGCTAATATGGGACACATGGAGAAGAACATTGGAAAATACCAAGAATTAATAAATTGGCTTAACTCAAAGCCAAATGATTCTGTGCTGTATGTATGTTTTGGAAGCCTTACTAGGCTTTTTCATGCACAGATTGTCGAAATAGCTCATGGACTTGAAAATTCAGGTCATAATTTCATTTGGGTTGTTAAAGAAAAGGATAAAGATGGTGATGGAGAAGCTTTTCTACAAGATTTTGAGGAAAGGATGAAAGAAAGCAAGAAGGGATATATCGTATGGAACTGGGCACCACAACTTCTAATATTGGATCACCCTGCAACGGGAGGGATTGTGACTCATTGTGGTTGGAACTCAATTCTTGAAAGCATGAATTCTCGTTTGCCGATGATCACATGGCCGATGTTTGCTGAGCAATTTTACAATGAGAAGTTGCTCGTTGATGTTTTGAAGATTGGAGTTTCAGTTGGATCAAAAGTAAACAAGTTTTGGCTTAACATTGGTGATGAGGTAGTTGTGCAAAGGGATGATATAGTGAAGGCTGTGGAGATTTTGATGGGAAATGGTGAAGAAGGAAAAGCAATGAGGATGAGAGCAAGAAAACTAGGTGATGCTGCCAATAGAACTATAGAGGAAGGTGGACAATCTTACAACAACTTGATTCAGTTAATAGATGAGCTGAAATCATTGAAGATAGCTAAAGGACTTGAAAAAATAAGATTAGAGAATTGAATTGGTGTATTAATTAATAATGACATTGGTTTAATAATATTGCTCTAGGAGTTACAGCTGGTAGATTTTATGAAGTTTTTTTATTCTGTAACATGATAAACATGCAAGTACTTCTGATGCTAATATATAATTCTCATGTAGGGATCTAATATGCATCTAAACATTTGTTATTACTTGTGTGATTTTTCATTGGTTGATCTAAGTTTTCAGTTTTACCATATCATTCGAATAATTTGAATATTTTAAACGTTGCCCAAAAGTATTTTACTGTGTACTGTTGAGTTAAATATATAATCACTGGTAATATTACTGATCAGTATAGGAAGTTAGTTGAGCTCGTGGTTTTAAATTGTGGTCGGGATTACGCTGCACTCCTTTATATTGCAAAAAAATGTAGTCGAAATTGTGGTTGCGATGTCATTGCAGAAACCTGAAAATCTTTTATATTGTGGTTGTAAAATTTAAAACATGGTGGAGCTTTAGTTAGCTAACACTTCAAGAAAATCTGAGAACCAAAACGACAGTTTCATCACAATCATGAGTATGATAAACTTAGTAAAACTACAATAGGGATCAAATCTTGGAGTGTAAGACCAGTTTCGGCTAACAAGGATGGATGATGAAAAGAAGGGGAATAGGGGACATATAGAGGAGCTTGGAGAAGAGGAAGAGCGGCTAAATTGGCTTAACTCAGAGCAAAATGAGTCTGTAATTTATATTAGAAGCCTAACTATGCTAGCTCATGCTCAGTCCCTAGAAGATTCATTATACGTATAAAGTTTGGACAGTTCTCATCTTATAACCAGTTTTGTGGGATTGAGTTAGACCCTAAATTGAAATTCTAAGATACTTGATGAAATGGCTCACTGCTAATCTTGCATCATTGATTCATTATCCATAAACAGAATGATAAAGTTTTAATTATAGCTTGGGAAAGAAGACATAACAGTGGATCCAATCCCTGCCAAAGGCATTGGGAGTGAGGTGGAGTCTACAAATTGCATAGGAGAAGAAACAACTCAATATAACTGGTGAATCTTTCCTATCTACCATTGATTCCATAATTCAAGATTGCATGAGTTAGAAATGGCTTATGTACCAAAATTGTGTTAGGAGAGTTGGTAACATGACTTTACCACCAGGAAAATAACCCAAATTCGATTCCTAAATCCAATTGGGTGTCAAAAAAAAAAGGATGTCTCGTTACAAACTCGAGGATTAGTCTCATAGTGAGACCAAATGGCCTCTGTTATCCACATTAGTAGACAATAAAACTCAATGCTAGCAATTTGGTTTGCTTAGCCAAGAGAGTAGGATCAAGAATTTGGTTCTATTTGAGAAAGTACGCGTAAAAAGAAACCATGATTGAATATTCACTTCTACTATAACCTACAAATGCATCAGAGTTTCCACTGTCCAGCATCAGAGCATAATTATCACACACTTTTTATCATAACACAATCTTTTTAACAATATTAACCATATGAACAAAAAAATCTAAACCTATCTTCCTGCGTATGAAGAATCAAATAAAGCTTTTCTCCATTGGGGCATTTCATCAAACATGTGGTTTGTTACTTCTCATTCCTAGCTTAAAAGGTTAATGAAGCACAAAAAATATTCATCATGTTAAGTTAATCATATTTTATAAGAAACATTATTATAAATAATAAACAGTGCACATATACATGTCATGAAATTAACAAAAACATTATATAAAATTACTGAATTTCATATTAGACATATATTTCAAGCGAAAAAGAAATGCACTTGCACATACACAGGAAGGAGTATTGGGATACATACCTCATTCCTAGCTTCAAAGATTGATGAAGCACAAATTATATTTGTGCGGAAGCAGGGACGGACTAAAAAATCTATGAAAACTATATAAAACAAATTTATTTTTTACATTAGGATGATACAATTTATTAAATGTGATGCTCAACAATTTGATTTGTTAAGCCAAGAGAGTATGATCAAGAACTTGGCTGAGACATGTCCTACCCAGTTTTATTATGTATACTTTGTCCTGACTCAAGATTTTAGGTAATGAAAGCTGATGGTTTCCCAGAAAAAAGATAGATACAATGGTTTGGATTACCGGAGCCCATTTCCGCTGGAAACTAGAGGGTTAACGCCAAGAAAATAAATAAATTAGTAATTACCATTTGATAAAGCATATGATATGATGGTGGTTCAACAATGTTCTAATTGATTTTTTCATAACCTACAAATTTTGAACCTAAAATCACATCTCCAAACCTATAACTAACTAAGACTACCCTTTAACCATATCCATAACCCAAACACAGTTAAAGCTTGATTAGTAGCAATACCAATGAAGGTATTTCAAAGTGATCCAATTCTACTATAACCTACAAAAGCATCAAGATTGTTAAATTAATTCTTTTTAATTCTACTATAAAGAAACCATGCTTAATTATCACACTTTATTTTTGTCATAATGCAATCTTATTAACAATGTAAAATAAAAAATATAAACCCATCTTCCTACTTATAAAAAGTTAAATAAACCTCACTCCATTGGAGCATTTCATCAAACAAACATGTGGCTATGTTAAATTAATAATATTTTTTAGTAATCAATATTATAGTAAATAATAATGAGTGCATGTGCTTCTCATGAAATTAACAAAAGCATTATAAAAATATTTTATCAAACCGCTATTCAACAACTCCTTTTAGACTAAATAAGATTTTTTAACTTATATTTAAAATCGGAGAAAGCATCAAATTGTAACATGTCAAAGATGGGTGGAGAACGCAGTAACACAACATGTTACTTTTATTTAGTCCAAAGGCCAATATAATTCATTATTTAAATGTGTGCAGACCTTGTTTTATTTGTGGCCAATTAAATTATAATGATGCTTAGGCTTTACAATATTATAATATAGGCCATGTGTATGTGTACATAGTTAACAATGAGAATGAATTCTCTCCCTTATATGAGGAAATTGAGGAAATTGAGGAAAATAAAATTAAGAGAATCCATTCTCGTTAACAATCTATTTGAAAGTTATTCTCTTTATATGTAAATCTCAGGAACAAAAATTTATATCTCATTAAGATTACAGAACAAACTTCAAAAGCAATGGAAGCTCAAAAACTTCATGTAATATTTCTTCCATTTCCAACTCCTGGCCATATGATTCCCATGATAGACACAGCAAGACTATTTGCCAAACAAGGTGTTAATGTTACCATCATTGCTACTCATGCCAACGCTTCAACATTCCAAAAATCCATAGACACTGACTTCAATTCAGGATACTCCATCAAAACTCAACTTATTCAGTTCCCTTCAGCTCAAGTTGGTCTCCCTGAAGGAGTTGAAAATGTCAAAGATGGAACTTCGAATGAAATTATTGATAAAATAATTCGTGGAATAATGATGCTACAACATCAAATTGACATTATGCTTCACGATCTTCAACCAGATTGTATTGTCTCGGATATGGCTTATCCTTGGACCGTTGAATCAGCCGAAAAACTTAACATTCCAAGGATTTACTTTTACAGCTCAAGCTACTTCTCCAATTGTGCAAGCTATTTTGTCAGAAAGTATAGACCTCATGATGATTTAGTTTCTGACACACAGAAATTTACAATTCCTTGTTTGCCTAATACCATTGAGATGACACCTTTGCAGCTAGCTGATTGGATAAGGGTGAAGACTTCAGCCACAGGTTTATTTGTTGACATGTATGATTCAGAGAAAAGAAGCTATGGAACACTATATAATAGTTTTCATGAACTAGAAAGTGATTATGAGGCACTTAGTAAAACTACAATGGGAATCAAATCCTGGAGTGTAGGACCAGTTTCAGCATGGATTAACAATGACGATGAAAGAAAGGCCAATAGGGGAAACATGGAGATGAACATTGGAAAAGACTCAGAATTGTTAAATTGGCTTAATTCTAAGCCAAATGATTCTGTGATCTATGTATGTTTTGGAAGCCTTACCAGGCTTTCTCATAAACAGATTGTTGAACTAGCCTATGGACTTGAAAATTCAGGTTCAAATTTTATCTTGGTTGTTAAGGGTGGAGAAGATTTTTTGCATGATATTGAGAAAAGGGTGAAAGAAAGCAAAAAGGGCTATGTCATATGGAACTGGGCACCACAGCTTCTGATATTGGATCACCCTGCAACAGGTGGAATTGTGACTCACTGTGGTTGGAACTCGATTCTTGAAAGCTTGAATGCTGGTTTGCCGATGATCACATGGCCGATGTTTGCTGAGCAATTTTACAATGAGAAGTTGCTTGTTGATGCTTTGAAAATTGGAGTTTCTGTAGGATCAAAAGTGAACAAGTTTTGGCTTAACGTTGTTGAAGAGAAAGCGCCGGGACTTAACATTGTTGAAGAGGAGGTAGTGGTGAAAAGGGAAGAGATAGTGAAGGCTGTTGAGATTCTAATGGGAAGTGGCCAAGAAGGAGAAACAATGAGGATGAGAGCTAAAAAGTTCGCTGATGCTGCCAAGAGGACTGTAGAGGAAGGTGGACACTCTTTCAACAACTTGATTCAGTTGATTGATGAGCTGAAATCATTAAAGATTGTTAGAGAACATGAAAAAATCAGATTAGATAATTGAATCCGAGTGTTAATTAATGACATTAATTTAATGTTATTGTTCTTGTAGTTGCGACTTGCGTGTGATTTTATGAAGATTTTTTATTTTGTAACATGATGAATTACATACAAGTACTTTTGAAGCTAATAATTCTCTTGTATGGATCTTCTATTCAGCTAGGCCTTTATTATTACTTCTGTGATGTATCGTTGATCTAATTCCAAATTCGATTTCTGAAGTCTCTCATTTGGGAGAAGATCCAATCCCGTGTGAAAAAAACCCCGGTTGTCTCGTTGCAGACTCGAGAATCAGTCTCATAGTGACACCAAAGGGCCAAAGGGTATACCTTAAGGCACCTTGTAGGCATCAAAGCAATGCTCACAATTTGGTTTCTGACTCAAGAATTTAGGTAATGAAAGCTGATGGTTTCCTTAAAAAAAGAAAGATAAAATGGCCAAGCTTGGTAATTATGTTTGCAATACCAATGGAGGTAGTACAAAGTGATCCAGTACTATTAAAATGAAACTGTGCTCGAATATTCACTTATACTATAACCTACAAAAGCATCAGAGTTTGCATTTTTCCAGTTTTCTCATAATACACCCTGCATAAGAGCATAATTATCACACACTTTTTGTCATAACACAATCTTCTTAACAATATAAAGCATATGAACAAAAAAATCTTAAACCTATATTCCTACGTATGAATAATCAAATAAAGCTTTTCTTCATTGGGGCATTTCATCAAACATGTGGTTGGTTACTTCTCATTCCTAGCTTCAAAGGATAATGAAGCACAAAAAATATTGATCATGTTAAGTTAATCATATTTTATAAGAAACATTATTATAAATAATAAACAGTGCACATATACAAGTCATGAAATTAACAAAAACATTATATAAAATACTGAATTTCGTATTAGACAAAGCTTTCAAGCGAAAATAAAATGCACTTGTGCCTACACAGGAAGGAGTATTGGGATACATACCTCATTCCTAGCTTCAAAGATTGATGAAGCACAAAATATATTTATGCGGAAGCAGGGACGGACTAAAAATTCTATGAAAATTAAAATTATATAAAACAAAATTAGTGTATTTATGAGGTGAAATGATGCACAAATTTGTGTTTATTTACTTTATGAGGTGAAATGATGCTGTGTACAGTGAAGGAAATCAATGTAGGATACTGATTTTTTTTTTTTTGACGCTATGTAGGATACTGATTTATGTTTTAGGATTTTGGTTTTGAGCATGAGTGGTTTGTTTACCATAAAATTACCAACTATTATGAAATGATTTGATTGTATAAGAGACTTTGAGTTCCAACTAGTTACTCTAGCTAGTGTTCTTATCATTATACTGATGTATGTTTTGCTACCATAAAATTTGAAGGAAATCTATGCTGGTCCTGAAATCCTCACTGCAAAATATGTAAGAGCAGGCCTAAACTTGTGAAAGATTTTAAGTTTACTTAGTTTTCCAATTTGTGTTCTATTGCAAGTGGCCCTCTGTATCCTCCTCTGTCACAAATATTTTTCATTACATGGTTAATTTTGTCATTATTTGTGATATAAAGATTTACTATATGAGGTGAAATGATATTGTGTATGCTGTACGGTGAAGGAAATCAATGTAGGATACTGATTTATGTTTTAGGTTTATGGTTTTGAGCATGAGTGGTTAAAAGAAATAATTAACTCTTCTTTCTTGCAAACTTATTTAGGTATCATGAATATTTAGGTTCTTGGTTTTGAGCATGAGTGGTTAAAAGAAATCAATGTATTTGTACATATTTCTTCTTTTATTTGTGTAGAATAGATACTAGATGTAACTATAGATTCATTAGCTATGGGCTATGGCTGTTATATGTTTCTGAGACCAAGAGGATTGAACCAAAATATTTCTGACAGTGAATTAGATCTCTGCAACTGCAGTGTTCTCAATGTATAGGATTTTATAATATCTGCATTTTTAGATCTCTGCAACTGTGCAGTGTTCACAGGAGGATTCATTTAAGGTATGGTTTTACATTGTGGTCAAGCAACTGCAGTTGTAGCCACAATGTATAGGATTTTATAATATCTGATTTTTAGATCTCTGCAACTGTGCAGTGTTCACAGGAGGTTGCATTAACCACATTTATGTTTGAATTCACAGTGAGTTTGAATAGTCCTAACTCCTAAAACTGGACGTGGTTTGTTAGTTAGTATAACTTATAAGCTGTTTGGTAGATTTGGAAACTCTGTTTGGTAATCTTTTAAGAGAAAGCTAAATTTCATTAATTAGGCAGCCATGTGATGTGAGTAAGTACAACTGTTTTAAGGGAGATGTATTCCATTTCCAGCTACATAATACACCTTTTGTTTTAAAGTTGTTTATCTAGTTACCTCATATGTTTTCTCATTTTTATGAATATGCAGTAATGGCAAAGAGAAAGTGTTTCCCAAATCCATTAAGATCAACACTTCAAGGTTCAACTTCAACCAATTCTTTACATCAAGTTCCACCACAAGGCATGCCAAAAAGTTACTTTGATGATTGCTTTGAGACATTCTTAAAGGTATTAATATTATACTTTTATAGCTTTTCATTTACATTAGCAGTTAAAATAATTATTTAAATGGCTAGATTCTGAGTTTGTTTTATTTATTTTGAAGCCTCGATTTAAATTTATGACTATGACTACTGAAGCCCTTGCAAAGAGATATTGCAAACTTAGCATTTCAAAGAAGTGGGCTGCACATAAACAAAATTTGTGGGGTACCTTCTATGATCCATCAAAAACCCGAGATGAAATCTTAAGTAACGTTCCTGATGGTGTAGACCCAATTCAATGGGCTCAGTTTGTTAACTATCGTCTTAACCCAGAAACACAGGTAAAACTTGATTGCTTTGATCGATTTATTGTTGTGGTTAATCAAATTAGAATGATCTGATACTATATTAGAACGAGGAAGAAGATGATAGATTCATCTCTGTTTTACAGAGAGAAAAGTGTGATTCCCTATCTTCATCAGCTGTATGAGTAGTAGAACCATAAGCTCATGCATTGTGTACCTTGCACTTCTTTGTAGTAAATCTCCTTTGTATGAGTAGTAGAACCATAAGCAGTATGAGTAGTACTGTAGTACAAACGAATATTCATCTTGAATATTAGGACTGGTATATGAATTCTGATGCATGAATATTCTGCATTTAAAAATGTTCTTAATATACATACATGTTATTTTAAACGTAAACATATACATATTAAATAAGTTCTCAGTTAGTATTACACATACAAACATGGTTGTTAACTATTCTTTTTGGTTGGCATTGCTCTGGTTTAATTAAGCTTAAGTTTTGAATGAAGAATTGAAGATTTACTTCATATACTGTTTTCTCTTCTTCTTATGGCATTGTTGTGGTTTTAATAGTTTGATGTAACTGATCATAGACTTAATTATTTTAGCTTATTTTTCTGTTTTTGTCTGCTCGAGGATAGTGCTTCTATATAAGGCCTTCCTCTTATAAGTTCTCATTAATGTTGGAGTTTTTTTTTTCTCTACATATTAAGATTGGTTTTCCTCATATCCCATCATTAATGTTGGAGTTGTAATTCAATAAACACAATTAATAGAATGAGTATTATTCAGTAAATTTGAGTTTCTCTTTCTGTTTTCCATTCCTTTTCATTCATCTAACTCCAAGTCAATATGGTATCAGAAGATTAATTCTTCTTTCTGCTGCATTTCTGCTGCATTTCCTTCGTTTTTTCCACTCCTTATTTCATTAGCTATGGCTTAAAACATGGATATGTACAACGATGTCAACCCCCTATTCATTGCTAATTCTGATAATCGCGGATCAGTTCTTGTTACTCACCCTTTCGTTGGTGAGAATTACGGTTCTTGGCATCGTGCCATGATTCTTGCTCTTACTGGACAAAATAAGCTTGGATTTGCCGATGGATCAATCGCTGAATCACCAGAAGGTGACCCTCGACATCTTGCATGGTGATGAAATGATAGCATCCACGCATCTTGGATTCTGTCTCGAACGAAATTGAAGCATCAGCAGTTTAGTCCAGTTCGGCTTTCGACATTTGAGATGACCTTCATATGCGTTTTCATCAAAACAACGGGCCTCGCATATATGATAGAAAGTAGACTAAATACGACTTTTTGTTTATAAAAATCGGAGGAAATATCAAATTGTTACATGTCAAAGATGGGTGGAGAAAGCAAGAACACATTGAATAATCAAACAAATAAACTAAGAATACAAACACAAAATATTACTCTTAGTTCAATGAACAATATTATTCAGTATTTAACTATTCAGTAGGCATATATGATTCAGTATTTAAATGTATGCAGGCCTTGTATGTATTTGTGGTCAATTAAATTATAATGATGCTAAGGCTTTACAATATTATAATATAGACCAACAACACGTAGTTAACAATTGGAATAATAACTCTACCTCTTACATCAGTTATTAGCAGCACAAGCAACATTTTGACGAGGAACTCTTCTTGACACATTATCATCACCCTGTAAAACACACAAACACATATCATCTATAATGAGTAAAGAAAAATACTTATAATTTATCAGAAATTCTCTTTAACAAGGTATGTTTCTACTTTCTATCATAATATATTATAGGCAAAATTACACTTTTATTCCTTTAACTTAATTTCAAGCAACGATTTGGTCCTTTATCTTTCTTTTTCTCGTCGTTTTAGTCCTTTTTGGTCCTTCATCTATGTTTAAAATTGGTTTTTTTTAAGCTTCAAATCTATAGTTTTATTTTAGGACATAACATATATTTATGATTGAGAACATACATAGAAAGAAAATCATATATTTGAAGCTTGAAATACATATTCAAACATTGAAAAAGGACTAAAACGACGAGAAACATATATAAAAGATCAAATTGTTACCTGAAATTAAGTTAAAGGACTAAAAGTGTAATTTTGCCTATAATATATATTCTTTTCCTCCTTATGAATTTCTGCTGATGTTTTAGGCACATGGTCTATATTGTAATTATGATTATGTTGCGAATCTTGATATTTCCGCCTAATGATATGGATAACTGCAACTGTAATTGCAATTAAGATGTCGTTACAAAGACTTCTAAACTCAATAATGGTCGCAATTATGGTTGCAGATCACCAATTCAGAACATAGAAATATTTTTATGCATTCCATGATTGCACTATATAAATTCTCTGATATGTATTTGAAAATTATTCTCTTTATATGTGTATTTCAGGAACAAAAATTATAACTCATTAAAATTACAGAACACACTTCAAAAGCAATGGAATCTCAAAAACTTCATATACTTTTTGTTCCATTTCCAACTCCTGGCCATATGCTTCCCATGATAGACACAGCAAGGCTATTTGCCAAACAAGGTGTTAATGTTACCATCATTGCTACTCATGCCAATGCTTCAACATTCCAAAAATCCATAGACACTGACTTCAATTCAGGATACTCCATCAAAACTCAACTTATTCAGTTCCCTTCAGCTCAAGTTGGTCTCCCTGATGGAGTTGAAAATGTCAAAGATGCAACTTCCTCAGAAATTCTTGGTAAAATCTCTCGAGGAATAATGATGCTACAACATCAAATTGAGATTATGCTTCACGACCTTGAACCAGATTGTATAGTCTCAGATATGACTTATCCTTGGACCATTGAATCAGCCGCAAAACTTAACATTCCAAGGATTTATTTTTACAGTTCAAGCTACTTCTCCAATTGTGCTAGCTATTTTGTCAGAAAGCATAGACCTCATGATGATCTAGTTTCCGACACACAGAAGTTTACAATTCCTTGTTTGCCTCATACCATTGAGATGACACAATTGGAGCTAGCTGATTGGATTAGGGTTAAAACTTCAGCCACGGGTGCATTTGCTGCCATGTTTGATTCAGAGAAAAGAAGCTATGGAACACTATACAATAGTTTTCATGAACTAGAAAGTGATTATGAGACACTTAGTAAAACTACAATGGGAATCAAATCTTGGAGTGTAGGACCAGTTTCGGCATGGATTAACAATGATGATGAAAGAAAGGCCAATAGGGGAAACGTGGAGAAGAACATCGGAAAAGACTCAGAATTGTTAAATTGGCTTAATTCAAAGGCAAATGATTCTGTGATCTATGTATGTTTTGGAAGCCTTACCAGGCTTTCTCATGCACAGATTGTTGAACTAGCCTATGGACTTGAAAATTCAGGTTCAAATTTTATTTTGGTTGTTAGGGAAAAGGATAAAGATGAGGGTGGAGAAGATTTTTTGCATGATTTTGAGAAAAGGGTGAAAGAAAGCAATAAGGGCTATGTCATATGGAACTGGGCACCACAGCTTCTGATATTGGATCACCCTGCAACAGGTGGAATTGTGACTCACTGTGGTTGGAACTCGATTCTTGAAAGCTTGAATGCTGGTTTGCCGATGATCACATGGCCAATGTTTGCTGAGCAATTTTACAATGAGAAGTTGCTTGTTGATGTTTTGAAGATTGGAGTTTCAGTTGGATCAAAAGTGAACAAGTTTTTTTTAAACATCGGTGAAGAGAAAGCGGCGAGGCTTAACATTGTTGAAGAGGTAGTGGTGAAAAGGGAAGAGATAATGAAGGCTGTTGAAATTTTGATGGGAAGTCGCGAAGAAGGAGAAACAATGAGGACGAGAGCTAAAAAGCTTTCTGATGCTGCCAAGAGCACTGTAGAGGAAGGTGGACATTCTTACAACAACTTGATTCAGTTGATTGATGAGCTGAAATCATTAAAGATTGCTAGAGGACTTGAAAAAACCAGATTAGATAATTGAATTCGAGCATTAATCAATGAAATTAATTTAATGTTCTTGTTCTTGGCGTTGCAGCTGGTGTGTGATTTTATTAAGGTTTTTTATTTTGTAACATAATGAATTTACATCCAAGTACTTTTGAAGCAATGAAGCTAATAATTCTCTAGTACTTTTGAAACATGATGATTTTATTTTTACTTCTGTGATGTGGTATTGATCTAAGATTTCAGATTTACTATTAGCTCAAGGGTTGAATTGATTAGGAGCTTTTAGGTTTAATTCCCTCCACTAACACAATACATAAACTACTAATATTTGTTCTAAGCTAGTAACATTATACTTTCTTCTTGTGTTGTTTATTTTAAGATAAGAAGATAAATGAAATTTTGCTCTTTACAAAATATGCTTGAAATACAATCAAAGTGAAAATAAAACAATAAAAAGCCCAAAAACGCCAAAAAACTATAAATAGAGTTCTCCTCCTCCTTCAAAATTATTCATTCAGAAGTTCAGAGAACTATATGCTCTCTAAGGAGCAAAGGAGGAGGAGCAAGGAGGGCTAAGGAGCTCTCAAGGGAAGGAGACTCTCCCCCACCATCGGGAGAAGAAACTTCCTCCGCAAGGAATCGAGGTTATTTTTATGCATGTTCAGTATGCTTAATAGTAGCTAAGTCCCTTTAGGTTAGGTCGAGTAGATGAACTCCCGTATGAACGCTCAGACATGTAATTTGGTTCGAACAAGACTATATACAATTACTATTTAGTTATTATCTGTTATTGTCTCTGCTTATTTATACACTTTCATATATGAATGACCACATATTTTGTTAGTAACTAGAGTCGAAGTGGATCCCATGACACATTCCGAACTAAAGAGATAATATAACCAACCAACATGAGATCATGAAATCCAGCATCTTAGGTTATGTTTGTGATTAAGATTAGCACATAATTAAATTCTGCATGATTTAAGTTAATCAAACATGGTAGGAGAACACGTGACAACTTGTTAAACGTTGAACTCGAGGGTAAAGATACTATAAAAACACAATTTGTTAAACGTTGAACTTAAGGGTAGAGATACTATAAAAACAAGGGGGAAACCTACCAACAGTTAATTTTACTTAGTCAATCGCAATAGAGGTAAGGAATGGTAACACTGAACTTATCTTAATAGAAATTAATCTACCAGATAATAAAGTAATCAGATATAGCGTTAGTTACCGAGCAGGAATAAGGGAGGGATTCGAAAACACTTAACCTACTTTTATCATCTTGAACTCTTTCTTTTATCTTTAGTCTTATATTATCTAACTTCTGTCTCAAAGCCTTTTTCAAACAAACAAAGCGAAAGCAAAACTATCTTAATTCCTAAACGAAACTAGTCACCTTGGCACGATCCCTGTGGAAACGAACTCATTCTAAACACTAGAGTGTGAATTATTACTCGACGACAGACTGGTCCACTTGCCAGACTGCAGTCAATAGTCAATTGTGCCTTAAGCCCCTAAGGAGTGATATGGGCAATGAAGTTTATTTGAAGAAAAACTCGTGAGAGATATATTTTGTTAGGGTTGGAATTTAGGGGTTTTCTTTTCAAGTAGCTTATGAGATGAGTTTATAGCTTATCATTTTTTCTTCCAATTTTACCACTATTAGAAAAAAAATTAAAAAAATATATAATTACTCAGTAACATATGATAATTAAAAAAAGGACATCAAATTCATAATAAGAGCAGGGCACTCAATTTCAGGGACCACCCAGCTGACACCTAGTCTAGCAGCCAAAGCTTCAGCCGGGTGCCACATTAGTACCCTGTTTCAAACAAAGTGAAATTATTGCACTTTCAAATGTATGCATCAACACTAAATAAATAAAGGGAAACAAGCATAGATCTAGAAAAACAAGATCTAAAACACCAATAAACAAGAAAATATAGAATAACTTGTAGAGAAAATAAAAATCTTAAGATGTAAAATGAATATATACCAATAACAATAAACAAATTCACGTTAAACAAAAACAACATTAACTTTGTTTATCGTTGTTCGTGAGACATTTTTAACTCCTCAAACACAATTTAAGAATGAAATCAAAATAAAGCTTTAGAAACACGGACATCCTCCATTACCGGACAAAATAAGTTTGGATTTGCCGATGGATCAATCGTTGAACCACTAGAAGGTGACCTCAATATCTGGCATGGCGAAAAAATGATAGCACCGTCACATCTTGGATCCTAAATTCTGTCTCTAACAAAATTCAATCATCAGCAGTTTACTCCAATTCGGCTTACGACATTCAAAATGATCTTCATATGTGTTTTCACCAAAACAACGGGCCTCACAATATATGATAGAAAGTAGACTAAATATGACTTTTTACTTATATTTTCTTTACTTATACTTTTTACTTATATTTAAAATCGGAGAAAGCAAGGACGTGATGAATAATCAAACAAATAAGCAAAAAACTGAGAATACAAACACAAAATGTTAGTTTAAGTCCAAAGGCCAATATGATTCAGTATTTAAATGTGTGCAGGCCTTGTTTGTTTTGCGGTAAATTAAATTATAATGATGCTTAGGCTTTACAATATTATAATATATAGGCCTTGTTTGTGCATCAGTTACTAGGCTTTACAATATATAACAATTGGAATAATAACCGATTTTCCAGAACTCTCCCTCTTACATCAGTTACTAGCACAAGCAACATTATCATCACCCTGTACGTTAAACACAAACACAACATCTATAATAAGTAAAGAAAAATAATTATATATAGTTTGTTTGGAGTCTCTTTAACAAGGTATGTGTTGATGATAAGTGAATTGAGATAGATTCATTGTTGCTTGTAATACAAGTTACCAAGTTAGTTAGTTAGTTTTACTTGTAAGAAACAGTTTTAGTTAGTTACAACTACTTCTACTAGTTGGTTATGATCCCTTAACTTGTATATAAGGTAGAACACTGAGATTGTAATGATCAAGTTGCATAATAATTTTTTCATTCTTTCTCTCAATACGCGCTTACTCTGCAACTCCTTCATCTTGTACCTTGCAAGATCTCTTTTCATGGCATACTTAACTCACTATACCTACTCTTTGCTGCAAGGAGGCATGTATCTTGTAATAAATCCAAAGTATACTTTCTTTGACATAGAGAAATGCACTTATCAGTTCTATCAACTTCAAATCCCAAGAAATATTTTAGAACACCTAAATCTTTGATGCTAAATTTCTTGTCAAGAAGGATTTTGAGTTGATTTATCTCATTTATGTCAGTTCCTCCTAAAACCAAATCATCAACATAGACTAGAATAAGGAATAATCAACTTTGGATTGTTGATAACCTGATGCAATAAGTGTTTCAGTAAGCTTTGCATTCCATTGTCTGCTTGCTTGTTTCAATCCGTACAAGGATCTTTGAGCTTGCACACCAAGTCAGGTTGTTCAAGCTTAAGTGTGGTTGCATATAAACTTCCTCAAGTGGTGCCAATGGAACCATTTGGTTATTTGAGGTTAATGGGAGATATTTTTCTGATGCATTGAAAAAATTCAAGTGAAAAACAAATATGATCAGTAGCTCCTGTATCCAAAATGAATTCATTGGAGTTACTAGAAAGAGGAATGGTACACAGAACACCTGAATGTGTGGTCACATGATTTATGCTATGAGAGGGCAATGATTGAGAGCCTTGAAGGAGTGCTAACAATGCCTTATGCTGTGCTGGTGTAAAGAGCAATTTTCCAGCTTCTGAGTTATTGTTATCTTCATCATAAGTCACTGATTGAGTCTCATCATCATCATCATCATCATCATCATCATCATCATCATCATCATCATCATCATCATCATCATCATCATCATCATCATCATCATCATCATCATCATCATCACCATTAGTATTAGCAAGTAGCAACATTATTCACAGTGCCATTAATTTGTAAATGTTGCAAATGAGGTGGATATCCATACTTCTTCCAGCAATTATCAATAATATGGTTTGTTTGGCCACAACGAGTGCATAGCTTTGTGCCTTTACCACGACCAGAATTGGATCTTCCACCTTTAGTGCCTCTTCCTCTGCTAGATTGACCCCTTCCTGCATAATCTCTATTACCAGAAACAGATAAGATCTTGGATTCATCAAAGGGAATCACAGTCTGCCTTTCTTGTTGGACAAGCAATGAGTAAACCTTGCTAAGGAAATCACAGTCCATAAGCATAATTTGAGATCTTACTGCAGAATATTGTTCATTTAACCCTTTAAGAAAACGAATCACTTGATCACTATCTTTGTATTCTTTCATTTTGGCAATAGCATTGCAGTTATGAACACAATTAGAAGTAGGGATTGGCCTAAAATTACGGTTCAAAATGACGGTTCCATCACACTCCCACCCTTATATACACTAATGTCTTTTTAGATCAAAACATTCCTTTTCCAGTAAGAAGAAAGAAACAGTGCTAGAATTTATAATGTTTGAAGTCCATGAAATGTGAAATATGTAGATATTCATATATGAACCCGCTAGATTGATTAGATGAAATAGTGAGAGTCTCCAGAGGGGATTGCTCGTGGTGGTGCATCGTGGATTGAGACCTGCAAACACTCAAAAGCTCAAAGGTTGAAGTGCTCTACGGAGCTTTTAGGTTCAATTCCCTCCACTAACACAACATTTGTTCTATGGTAGTAACATTGCCTTTATTCTTGTGTTATTTATTTTAAGATAAGAAGATAAATGAAATATTGCTCTTTACAGAATATGCTTGAAATACAATAAAAAGTTATTAAAATTGTTTGTTACTCAAATACTAAATTTAAATTTCTACATGAAAGAAAAATAACAATATTAACAACACGTTCCACACTAACCCAACCAGATTCCATATGCCTAAAAACAGAAATTACTTTAACATTGCTCCACGATCTTATTTGAAACTGTATCTGCTACACATCCTGAAACACCATAATTATTCATCCTTCATTTATTTAGTTTGTGTTCTCAAGCCCACTTGATATCTTGTATGATTTTAGCTCATCTATTAGTTGCATTAAGTTGTTGCGAGAGGATCCACCTTCCTCTATACTCTTGTTTGCAACATCACCAAGTTTTTTTGCTCTACTCCTAATTTCTATGCTCTCTTCTTCACTTCCCATCAACAATACCACAGCCTTTGCAATCTCTTCTCTTCTCACCAAACCATCCTCCCCCAAACTCCACCAAAATTTGTTCACTTTCGATCCAACTGGAACTCCAATTTTTAGAACATCAACAAGCAACTTCTCATTGTAAAATTGCTCAGCAAACATCGGCCATGTGATCATTGGCAAACCGGCATTAAGGCTTTCAAGAATCGAGTTCCAACCACAGTGAGTCAAAATCCCTCCAGTTGCAGGATGATCCAATATCAGAAGTTGTGGTGCCCAATTCCATATGATGTACCCCTTTTGGCTTTCTTTCATCCTTTCCTCAAAATTTTGAAAAAAACCATCTTCGTCTTCATCTCCATCTCCGTCTTTTTTCCTAACAACCCAAATGAAATTATGACCTGAATTTTCAAGTCCATGAATTATTTCTACAATCTGAGCATGAGAAAGCCTAGTCAGGCTTCCAAAACTTACAAACAAAACAGAATCATTTGGCTTTGAATTAAGCCAATTAAGACTTTCTGAGTCTACCACAAGGTCTTCGTTATGTCCCTTGTTAACACATGCTGAAACTGGTCCTACACTCCATGCTTTGATCCCCATTGTGCTCTTGTAAAGTTGCTCATAATCACTTTCAAGCTCATGAAAGCTATTATACAGTGTTCCGTAGCTTTTTTTCTCAGATTCAAATATTGCATCCATATAATCTGAGAATTTATTCCTACTCCGCATCCATTCGTCCAGCTGCAAAGCAGTAATCTCAATGTTATCTGGAATACCAGGAATTGAAAAAACCTCGCTATCAGATACTAAATTCTCGTGAGGTTTATGCTTCCTGATAAAATGATAGCAACATCTTGAGAAGTAGCTTGAGCTGTAATAGTAAAGTATTGGAACACCGAGTTTTGCAGCTGTTTCAACTGTCCAATGATAATAAATATCTGAGACTATACAATCTGGTTGCAGATCAAGGAACAGAAGCTCAATTTTTTCTCGGAGCATTGAAATTCCAATACTGATTTTTCCCATCATTTCTGGGGAAGTGCCATCTTTGAAATTTTCAACTCCATCAGGGAGACCAACTTGAGCTGAAGGGAATTGAATCACACAAAATCGGATGGAATATCCAGACAACAAGTCACTATCTACGGCTTTCTTGAATGTCAAGGCATTTGCTTGTGTAGTGATAATGGTGACATTAACACCATGCTTTGCAAATAGCCTTGCTGTGTCAACTATGGGATTCATATGGCCAGGAGTTAGATGTGGTAGAAAAATAACATCGAGTTGTTCGGATTGTGATTCCATTTTTATGTAAGATGAGATGAGAAACACTACTCACACTTTTTCTTTCCAAATACAAATAGTGCATCTACCTTTACTTAAGTGTTTCTCATACAAGTTTCAAGTTGTAATGAGATATATAAAACTAAAATTTTGGGTGAAGGGATAAATGACACTTTGTTTAGGGCATGAAAAGGCTCGAGGGCTCAGTTAACACTTGCGAATAAAAATACAACACCAGTAGAAACCTTCAATCCGCTACATATAGATACAAATCTTGTCATGCCTCACTAGATTAACCCCTGGAAGTTAAGTGATACTCTTTAAGGTCCTAAATATTCTGAAAGTTGGGTGAACACAAGTTGATGTATCTAGTTCAAAATTTGGACAAGATACATCAATTTTTGTTGACCCGACTTTTTCTTATATTTTGTAACAGATGGAGTATTAATTTATATATGATAGTAATTGGATATGTTTCTTTTATTTGCTTCATAAGGTCAATGCAATTAATTTATAGGTAATTTATCTTCTAGCCGTCCTTGGAATTGTCTCCATCTGTTGTAAATGCTGGTATATAAGAACAATTAGATTAGTTTATCAAGGTTTGAGTAGCATATTTTATGTTTAAATAGTTAAACTAAAACTTATGCCTATGTCCGTTTCTGTTTTGAAAACATCAAATTGCATAATCACATTAAAAAAGGTGGAATGATTAATGGTAGGTAGAGCTTGTTGTTGATGTCAGCAAATTTGGATTTGTATATTAAATTTACATTTTAACAGCTAGAACCACAAAAAGAACTAATTGTAATCTAAGAATTAAATTCTGCAAAAATCTACTTAAATTCTGATTCATTATTTAAAGATAATTAGCAAATAAAACAGTTAAAACTTCTAATTGTAATCTAAGAATTAAATTCTGCAAAAATCTACTTAAAAACATTAAACTAAAGCTTGAGTCCTAACAAATTACTCCTCAAATACACTGTAAAAAATTATAAATACAAGATTCGTCAAGAACTGTGAATGATTAGTATAAGTCCTTATACAACTATATTTTAGTCCTTATAAAACTTAAAGTGATTATGCAGTTTGATTATAAATTTAGTCAATTTGATGCTGTCGAAACAGAAACAAACAGTCATAAACATACTTCTAAATTTTGCTAATCTAATTATTCTTATACCAAGAAATACAAAAGGAAAGAACAAGAAGAGGAGACAAATTACCTATAAACTAATTCCAATGCCGTATAATGCAAATAAAAGATACGTATCTAACTATGTCAAGACTCAAGAAAGAACAAAAACCAACTTAGTGAATAAACAAGACTAAACAAATTATTCTTTTTAAATTGACAAATAAAATTATATATACTTCTTTAACTCAACATATTCATCATATGAAAAGAAATATCACTTACCACTTAAAACTTGAGTGAGAAAGATTAAAAGTAAGGTAGACACTAAAATTGTCATAAAAATGGAAACTCATTCGCAACAACTCAATGTTATTTTTCTACCGCATTTTACTCCTGGTCATATGAACCCTGTGGTTGACACAGCAAGACTATTTGCTAAGCATGGTGTTAATGTTACCATTATCACTACACAAGCAAATGCCTTGTTATTCAAGAAAGCCATTGACAGTGATTTGTCTTCTGGATATTCTATCAGAACTTGTTTGATTCAATTCCCTTCAGCTGAAGTTGGTCTTCCAGACGGAGTTGAAAACATCAAAGATGCGACTTCCCAGGAAATGCTTGTTAAAATCATTCATGGAATTGCAATCCTCCAAGATCAAATTGAGCTTCTGTTCCAGGATCTGCAACCAGATTGTATAGTCTCGGATATGTTATATCCTTGGACAGTAGAATCTGCTAAGAAACTCGGTATTCCAAGGATTTACTACTACACCTCAAGCTACTTCGCAAGTTGTGCAGCTCATTTTATCAAGAAGCACAAGCCTCATGAGAATTTAGTTTCTGATACCGATAGTTTTTCAATTCCTGGTCTTCCACATAACATCGAGATTACTTCTCTACAACTACAAGAATGGGTGAGGACAAGGAATGAACTCTCAGATTATTTTGATGCAATATATGAATCAGAGGGAAGAAGCTACGGAACACTTTACAACAGCTTTCACGAACTTGAAGGTGATTATGAGCAACTTTACAGGAGCACGAAGGGGATCAAAGCATGGAGTGTAGGACCAGTTTCAGCAAGTGTTAATACGGGACACAAAGATGATCTTGCAATAGATTATGAATTGCTTAATTGGCTTGATTCAAAGCAAAATGATTCTGTGTTGTATGTAAGTTTCGGAAGCTTGACAAGACTCCCTCATGCTCAGATTGTTGAAATAGCTCATGGACTTGAAAATTCAGGTCATAATTTCATTTGGGTCGTTAGAAAAAAAGATGGAGAAGGAGACGAAGACGGTTTTCTTAAAGAGTTTGAGCAAAGGATGAAAGAGAACAAAAAGGGCTACATCATATGGAATTGGGCACCACAGCTTCTGATATTAGGCCACCCTGCAACAGGAGGGATAGTGACTCATTGTGGTTGGAACTCAATTCTTGAAAGCCTAAGTGTTGGTTTGCCAATGGTGACATGGCCAATGTTTTCTGAGCAATTTTACAACGAGAAGTTGCTAGTTGATGTCCTTAAAATTGGAGCCCCAGTTGGATCAAAAGTGAACAAGTTTTGGTCTAGTAAAGGCGAGGATGCTGTGGTAACAAGGGAAGAGATTGCAAAGGTTGTGACATTGTTGATGGGAAGAGAAGAGGAGAGCATTGAAATGAGGAGGAAGGCGCAAAAACTTGGTGATGCTGCAAAGAAGACTATAGAGGAGGGTGGATCCTCTTACAAAAACTTGATGCAATTCATAGATGAGCTAAAATCATTGAAGATATCAAAAGGGCACGAGGAATAGTGACGGTGTTTCACGATGTGGAGCTGAATTTTCTTTATTTTTGAATGTAAACAATAAACACGCAAGATTTATCGAGGTTCTGAGCAATTTGCATCCTACATCCTCACTGAGGTCTACCCCATCACTATGATCAAGTTGAATACATAGCAAGAATGTTGCAACTTGCAAGAAGGTCTGGGAAAGAAAATCACAATCTCCTCACTTCAACACTTTATTTCTCTCTTGAACAATGATTCTGTGTAATGTCACTGTTATGTACTTTCACAAAGATGCATCAGCTTATATACTACCGAAATACAAAAGTAGTTATAAAGTTAGTTGGTGACCAACAGCTCATTTGATAATGTTACAATGTTTGTCAGTCAGTATCTCACTTAATACTGTCTCATACAAATATCATTATCATCTGACATAGATCACTCGCATCGCATCACAAGACTATATGATAAAAAATAAAATAAAAAACACTCGTGCATTGCAGGGTTCATGATCTAAGGACTACCAATACAATTATTCTTCAAGAGAAAGTCAAATTAAGGACCCCAGGTGGCGAGTCAATAAATTCGCACAACAATTAACCTCACGGAAACAATGAGAAATTGAAGCATTAAAATTAGATAATTGAAGATTGAGAACCTCTTCAAGGCTGTTTAAGATAGAAAGTAGAGGTCAATATTCTAGTGACAGTAGTGGTCTATTTGATGTGTGTGGGGTGCATGTTCGAACATGTGATTCTCGACAGTGGACTATTTGACAACAAAAAAAACACATTATAATGTTAGTTTTTAAACTATCTTCGTATTCATAAGAAAACTTTCATAAAATTGCAATTGGTACATATAGATGAACTTTCCACTTACACGAATTTTTACTTGTGCAGTTGTGTTCTAGTCACGATTGTCTCAATTGGTAAGTTATAGACAAATTCTACTATAAATCATCAATGGGGTTGATGATTCTCTCTGACCTTGCATGAGACAAGAGTGCACATCATTTAATTTATTTATTTTTATGAAAAAAAATATATTTTCATAAATATTTACTTGGAGAGATATTATAGTATGTAACTATGTATAAAACAACTTAAATCCATAAAGTCCCTGTGAGTTTAACTCAGTTGGTAGGGCTATCGCAATATTAAATGCAGAACCGGAGTTCGAATCCCGAACACTCCACTTATTCATATTTTTTTGGACTACTTGACAAAGCAGTTGTTTAATGAAAATTGTCAAACAGTGAGAGTATCTTTGGCACTGATGGTATGTTTGGAATGGTGACTGAAGGATCTAGTGATTTCTTCTTTTGTATGATTATAACTCTACAGTTTAATCACAATCATAGCAATGGAAGGGAAGATCCGAAAGATGTATTTTGCTCGCTTCAGTTGGTAAGTGCGTTGTTTAGCTTTTCACTATAATAGTCCCACATCGCTTAAATGAAAGAAGTTTAAAGTGTTTATGTAATGCTAGAACACATAATAGTTCGTCCCTTCGGGGACATCCGATAAAATTGGAACGATACAGAGAAGATTAGCATGGCCCCTGCGCAAGGATGACACGCACAAATCGAGAAATGGTCCAAATTTTTTTGCCATTTTTTTCTTCGAATTCTCTGTTTTCTCTTTTCATCTGCGTTTTCCGAACTATTCATCTCCATTTTTCCCTCTTAATGTCTGCATTAATTTGAAGTTTTGTTTCTGATTTTAGGGTTTTTCGTTTTTGCAGTTTGAAGCTGTTGGTGTAAAGTATTGAAGATTACAGACAACTGCTAATTTTAGGTTTTTTTTTTTCTTTTGCAGACTGAATCAATTTTGCTTTGGTTGAAATTTTTTTTTTTGTTTAAGATGAGTGGGAATCGAACCCATGACCTATAGCGTACTACCCAAATCCCTCACCACGACCAAACCAAGTGGCTTGTTTGAATGTTTATTTACTTTCTGTGATTGTTGAATTGAATATCGTAATACCTTATGGGAAAGATAACAAGTTAGATTTCATTCATGATTTTGGAAAATTTCATGAGAAACTGTTCTAGGAAAATTTGTCTGAGAAAAAAAAAAATTAATACCTGAACAGAAGTAAAGAAGAGATTTTTTGACTAAAAATTGGCAGGACCAATTATTTAACCTTTGTAAATGAACTTATTTTCAAGATTTGTTGATCAATGCTGGAATGTAGACGTTTTGTTGAAAATGCTGAGTGTTTTCCAAACTTGATAAAGCTGGCCTGCTTGTTGCCACAAAAAGAAGATAATTTACGGAGCCGAATTTCGAAGGTTGCTTGCCTTTCCTTTGAAGTTTTTCAAATTTTGCATGAGTTCTAACAAAAGTTATTTCTCAGTTTTTGCTGATATAACCTATGTAAATGCAGTTTCTGTTATATGTATCTGAATGTTTTGGGGAGTCCTATGTGACATGCATAATGCTACCGGTAATTTTAACTGCAGTAGGGGATGACGCAGACTTGACTTTTTTTCCTACTGCTATCCATTCAAGAATTAAAGGTAACATTTTTTTCCCTGTGAATTTATTTTGTTACATAATTGCTTCATATTTGACCGTTCACTTGTAGGTTTGAGGCCAAGATCTGCCGTTGCTGACAGGCTTTCTGCAATGTGTGTCTTACCGCTTCTGTTGGCCGGTGTTTTGAGTGCTCCTGGAAAACATGAACAGTTAGCTGGATATTTAAGGAAGCTTCTACTAGAAGATAATTCCATGGAAAATCGATCAACCAAGCAAACTCCTGATATTATTAATGCTATCCGCTTCATTTGGTTCGATTATCACCACAAACATTTTTAAAATTCAACGTATTTTTGTCCAAAATTCATTACGAGCTTTCTTTATAATGCAGCACATATGAAGAATAAATGCTGGTATTTAATATATTATGGGAAATGGTGATCAGCTCTAACATGTGCATGAAAATAAATGCTGCCCATCTGCTGAAAGTTATTGTAAGAGTGCTGCTTTCTTAGTTTCGAGATGCATCTCATACAAATGCAAAAACTAAGATAGCTTCTTAATTAATAGGTTCCATATATTGATGCAAAGGCTGCTTCAACTCATGTTTTGCCTGCTCTAGTTACTCTTGGATCTGATCAAAACCCGAATGTAAAGCATGCCAGCATAGATGCATTTGGTGCAGTGGCTCAGCACTTCAAAAATGAGATGGTATCTGCTACTAGTATTTATCCCTGGTTTCTGTTGAAGTTATGATGTTAATGCAGCTCTTCATTTCAAATTCCGGATCAAATAAAATATCTTCCAGATTGTTGACAAGATACGTGTTCAAATGGATGCTTTTCTTGAAGATGGTTCCCACGAAGCTACTATTGCTGTTATTCGTGCGTTGGTGATTGCCGTACCACATACAATAGAAAGACTTAGAGATTATATCCTTAACCTTATTTCTGGAAAAAACTGTTTGGAGAAGTAATTAATGTCCCGACATTTTTGTGTCTCATTTTTCTAGTCTATGCGTGGTATGTATGTTGGCTTCCAAGGTCTCTGAAATAGTGTTTTTGTTTCTTTAACTTGACATACATCTTTTGTCCAAGATTTTCCAACTTACAGCAATGCCGAATGCAGCAAAAGATTTATGTGTTGACGAGAGCGAGCTGATGCATTCTGTGAGGCAATCCGTGCTCTGGATGCTACAGGTTTGCTCATTAAAAATTATATTACTCTGGCATGCCTAAATTCTTTTGAGATATACTTTGTTGTTCAAGTTAAGGTTTGATTGATAGCGTTAATGCTTTGGACTTGTACCAGATAACCGTGTTCTGTTGTCATAAGATTCAAAAAAAAAAATCATGGATTGGAAATATGTAATCTACACATGGATCTACCAGTTTTGTAGTTTTTCTGTATCCCGATTGGTAACTGTAATGTATGGATCTTTGTAGCTTTTCTTTGAAAGACTTGGATGCACTGGATCTGTGTAGCACTTTTACTCCTTGAGGTGCCATAACCTCCACTGAGTAGATGGAGTTAGGATTTCCCACATTTGTATGAATTATGTGCTGCTTATTGCTTCCTTCGTTTGAATGCTGCAATGCAAGGAAGAGGGACCAGCCCACCTTAAGTTCTGAGTCTCTCATTATCATATAGTGCAACATAACAAACATTTAGAGTAGTTTTGTATTCACTAGTATTTTAGTTTGAACACGGCATCGGGGACCAACTACCCAAATACAAATGTAGTTATAAAGTTAGTTGGTGACCAACTAACTTAAGTTACTTAACCAGTATTAAGTCATATAAAAATAGCAGTTTTTTTTCCATTCTAAGGAGCCTAACTATAAAACTCACACACACACAGACGAAGTGTTGATAAGTGGGGAATCATGGACTCGAACTCGCACTCCAACATATCAAATGTCTATGTAACATTTTACCATTGAGCTTTACTTACGGGACAAATAAGTAATAACAGTGTTTTAGTGACTCAAGTGTTAACATGTATAATACTGCTTTGCATTGAGCTTTGCATAGAGTTGTTACCTTACCTTACATTTGTGATTTCTTAGTCACATGGCAGCAACTTTCAATGTATAATGGAAGTCTCTATATTTCTCAAGCTGAAACATAATCTTGCAGTTAAAGCCCCAAAACTAAGGTCTCCACTGTCTTCATTTGCAGCTTTACTTGAATAATCATATTTTTATGCTTTTCAGAATTAGAATCAGTGTTTTGGAAATATTTTTATGCAATGAAGAAAAAGATTGTATGAGTAACAAGAGCAAAAAAAATTAAATTTCTTTTCCTTCTATTCCTGGAACACTGATTCAAATGCTAAAAAAGTAAGTATAAAATTGTCTCTTGTAAGTATGACTCAGTCGGCAGGGACATTACATGTAATATGCAGGACTGTGATTCAAACATGGCAACTCCCACTTATTCTAGTCACTAGACTTCTTGAATAGAAAAAAAATAAAGAATCCATATCCGAATAGAATCGCGAGTATCCGTTCGAGCCCAGTGAGGCGGGTAATGGAAACATTAATATCCACATCGGACTCATCCCTAAACTTGCCCGTTTAAATTGAAACTACATTTTATCTCTTTTAAATTAGAAACCATTAAACAAACTTTTAGATTATATTCATATGTTTATTTTTAAGTAGAGTCTCATGTGCGGGTGGGTGGGATGGAATACCTGAACCCCGTCAGGTATGGGTTTGAGGCTCTATTTTTTATTCCATTAGAAATTCTACTGACAGTATAAAATAAAATAAAAGAAGCATCCAATAGTATTAAGACTCAAGAACCAACTTGGTCATTAAATAATTAAGACAATAACATTGAACTCTACCTACTAATAATGATCATATAAATTTCAATAAAATAAACTTCCAATAATGTATAAGACTCAAGAACAAACGACAAGAACCGGCTTAGTCATTAAATAATTAAAACAAAAACATTCAACTATAGAACCTACTAATCATGATCATATAAAATTTATATCACTTACCATTTGAAACTTGTATGAGAAACATTTAAACAAATTTCAAATTGTGTTTAGAAACAAAAGTTGAGTAGTGTTTTGTCATCTAAAGTTTCTCATAGAGATGGAATCACAATCTCAAGAACTCAATGTTATTTTTCTACCATATCTAACACCTGGTCATATGAACCCTATGATTGACACGGCAAGACTATTTGCAAAACATGGTGTTAATGTTACCATTATCACTACACAAGCCAATGCCTTGTTATTCAAGAAATCCATAGAGAGCGACATCATTTCCGGATATTCCATCAAAACATGTGTCATTCAATTCCCTTCAGCCCAAGTTGGTCTTCCAGAAGGAATTGAAAACGTCAAAGACGGAACTTCATTAGAAATGCTTGGTAAAATCGGTCATGGAATTTCACTGCTTCAAGAGCAAATTGAAATTCTGTTTCAAGATCTCCAACCAGATTGTATAGTCTCAGACATGTTTTATCCTTGGACAGTTGAATCGGCTGCAAAACTCGGTGTTCCGAGGATTTACTATTATAGCTCAAGCTACTTCTCAAGCTGTGCTGTTCATTTTATCAGAAAGTATAAGCCTCATGAGGGTTTAGTTTCTGATTCTCAAAAATTTTCAATTCCTGGAATTCCACATAACATTGAGATTACCTCTCTGCAGCTACCAGATTACTTTAGAACTAGAAGTGATTTCTCAGATTTTTTGGATGTCATATATGAATCAGAAAGTAGAAGCTATGGAACACTTTACAATAACTTTCATGAGCTTGAAAGTGATTATGAGCAACTTTACAAAACCACAATGAAGATCAAAGCATGGAGTGTAGGACCAGTTTCAACGTGGATTAACAACGATGGTGCAACTGAAAACATTGCAGTAGATTCAGAATTGTTAAATTGGCTTAACTCAAAGGAAAATGATTCTGTGTTATATGTAAGTTTTGGAAGCTTGACTAGGCTTTCTTATGCTCAGATTGTTGAAATAGTTTATGGACTTGAAAAATCAGGCCATAATTTCATTTGGGTTGTGAGGAAAATAGATGGAAACGAAGACGGTTTTCTTAAAGACTTTGAGAAAACATTGAAAGAAAGCCAAAAGGGCTATATCATATGGAATTGGGCACCACAGCTTCTGATATTGAATCATCCTGCAACAGGTGGAATTGTGACTCACTGTGGATGGAACTCGATTCTCGAAAGCTTGAGTGTTGGTTTGCCAATGATTACATGGCCAATGTTTGCTGAGCAATTTTACAATGAGAAGTTACTTGTTGATGTTTTGAAGATTGGTGTTTCAGTTGGATCAAAAGTGAACAAGTTTTGGGTTAGCATTGATGAAGATGTGGTGAGAAGGGAAGAGATTGCAAAGGCTGCGGAAGTGTTGATGGGAAGAGGAGATGAGAGTGGAGAAATTAGGAGAAGAGCAAGAAAACTTTGTGATGAAGGTAAGAAGAGTATAGAAGAGGGTGGATCTTCTTACAACAATTTGATACAGTTCATTGATGAGATTAAATCATTGAAGATATCAAGAGAGATTGAGAAAACTAAGTAAATGAAATGGAGATGCATGGAGGAATAATGAATAAGGTTTCTTATTAATGTTGCAAATAAGAAGGAATGTTATGCAGTCCACAAATCTTAGCTCAACTGCCAGAAATGCTGAAATTGCTAGGTCGGACGTTATGACTGGGGTTCGAATTCCGGTCCCTCCACTTTGTGTGAGTGAGTTTCCAATGGTTTGTCATTTCGTCTATGTAAAAAAAAAAAAAAAACAAAGGAATGTTATGCAAGTATTTTCTCTATGAAATTAACTTTTAGGATGGTAGCTTTGAGTCTATTTTCAATGTAGAAAATGTTGATGCTTAACCCTTTGAAATTAACTTCGGAATTGTCTGCTCTTGTTGTAAGTGTTAGTCTACAAGAACAATTAGATTACTTTATTATGGTTTGAGTAGCATATTTTATGTTCAAATAGTTAAACACATGTCTATATCTGTTTCTGTATTGACAGCACCAAGGATTTGTATATTAAAATTGAACTAAGTAACTATCATCCTATAGTAAAAAAAACAGATTCAGAATACTCAGAAATGCAAGGCTCCACACTACTGCCATCTTCGCCCGCACGAAGCCTAAATTTTTTGCCCTTCTCACCGATTCATTAATTAAAGAAAATTAGTAACTAAAGCACTTAAATATACCAATCCTTATAAAACTAAGAGTGATTATGCAGTTTGACAATAAATTTGATCAAATTTGATGCTGTCGAAACAGAAACAGTCATAGACATACTTCTATGCTACAATCAAAACATGTGTGATTCAATTCCCTTCAGCTGAAGTTGGTCTACCAGGAGTTGAAAACATCAAAGATGCTACTTCCCGGGAAATGCTTGTCAAAATCATTCATGGAATTGCAATGATCCAAGAGCAAATTGAGCTTCTGTTTGAGGAAATGCAACCAGATTGTATAGTCTCGGATATGTTATATCCTTGGACAGTTGAATCAGCTGGAAAACTCGGCAGTCCAAGGATTTACCACTACAGCTCAAGTTACTTCGCAAGCTGTACAGCTCATTTTATCAAGAAGCACAAGCCTCATGAGAATTTAGTTTCTGATACCGATAGTTTTTCAATTCCTAATCTTCCACATAACATCGAGATTACTTCTCTACAACAAGATTGGGTGAGGACAGGGAATGAACTCTCAGATTATTTTGATGCAATATACGAATCAGAGGGAAGAAGCTACGGAACACTTTTCAACAGGTTTCACGAACTTGAAGGTGATTATGAGAAACTTTACAAGAGCACAAAGGGGATCAAAGCATGAAGTGTAGGACCAGTTTCAGCAAGTGCTCAATTGGCGTAATTCAAAGCTAAATGATTCTGTGTTGTATGTAAGTTTTGGAAGCTTAACAAGACTCCCTCATGCTCAGATTGTTGAAATAGCTCATGGACTTGAAAACTCAGGCCATAACTTCATTTGGGTTATGAGGAAAATAAATGGAAACTCAGGCCATATCAAATGTCCATGTAACATTTTACCACAAATAGCAGTGTTTTATTGACTCGAGTGTTAACATGGAACATTAAAGTACAATCCGGTTTGTGCATAGAGTTGTTACCTTACCTTACATTTGTGATATCTTAGTCACATGGCAGCAACTTTCATTGTATAATGGAAGTCTTTATATTTCTCAAACTGAATCATAATCTTGCAGTTAAAGCCCCAAAACTATAAGGTCTCCAGTCTCCACTGTCTTCATTTGCATCCTTATTTGAATAATCATCTTTTTATGCTTTTCAGAATCAGAATCGGTGATTCAGGAATAGTTTTATGCAAAGAAGAAAAAGAAAAAAGAGATTTTGAGAGAAGTATACATGACACTATAATAGAATTTGTATCCGCGAGTATCAGTCCGAGTCCCCCGACTTTGACGAGAAAAAATTAAATTGATTGAGTTTGGTTCGGTTTCTCCCAATTTTAAAAGACGGGTGAGGTGGATAATGAGAACATTGATATCATCCACCACCCTGGACTTGTCCCCGAACTCGCCCACTTATATCGAAACTACATTTTACCTCTCTTAAATTATAAATCATTAAACAAACTCTTTCATGGTGTTTATTCATGTGTTTATTTTTAAGTTTGATTCTTAAACACATTTTCTCTATTTGCTTTTCTTTATTTAAAATACTCATATCGTTGAAACAAAATAATTTTGAGTTTTTAACTTTCTTTTAATAAAAAATACGAAAATGCAATCCAAATTCATGTGCGGGTGGGTGGGATGGGATATTTTAACCCAGCCAGGTATAGGTTTGGAGTTATACTTTTTATTCCGTTAGGAATTGGTTGGGTTTGGGGAGGGCGAAAACTATGTCTTCCCCACCTCGTTGCCATGCATAGCGAAAAGACAGTTTCTCCAAATATTGACTAAAATAGCAAGTCTTTCATGGTCAGAAGGGCACACTAAAATGTAGAACAAGAAGTTACTACTAACCATAAATCAATCCTTCTATTTTAATGTGGATGATCAAATTAACCACATTTCTTGTGAAAACAGAAACAGTCATGACACAGTGTTAATAAAGTTGACCTTTTCAACTTAAACTATGCTACTCAAGTTTCAAAACTTGTTAAACTAATCTAACCGTCCTTATACCAACAAATACAACAAGAAATGAACAAACAAGAGGAGACATTTCCAAGGATGGCTAGAAGAAAAACATTACTTATAAACTAATTTCAATGCCACTATAAAATAAAATAAAATAAAAGAAGCATCCAATAATGTTAAGATTTCGAACATTTCCAATAGTGAAACTTGCACAAAAGTATTTTGTGGGTTCCATTGTAGCCACATCATTTCAAAACAAATTACTCATTTTTTATTCCAAAGGTGAAACTCTAAAGAACTTATATTGGTCTCAGTGTTTTACCTCACATATTAATATTTTATTACTCCAATGGTGCAAGGTTTGTGGTAAAAAAAAAAAGTAACAAACATATTATTTATTTTAATTCAAGTTCATTCAAAGTTCATTCATGCGAATAAGATTTTCTGCAGTAAATATTTCACGCGATTTTACGCTGTTTTTAATCAGGACCGTTCGTTCTAATATTATTGGTTGAGATTGATTTGTACGGATTAAATTAACATGTAATACGAACCGACCGATTTGAAATTGACGGCTGAGATCTAAAACTGTGTGTAACTTTGTGATTTACCAACTGCAATGCATCGTGATCCTTTAAAATACTCATTTTTCGAAATGCCATGCTCGAAAGGAACGCATGTGAAGTAACGCCCATTGGAGTTGCTCTTAAGAACAAACAGAAGAAACAAGAACCAACGTGGCCATTCAACTCAACCTAATAATGATCATATATAATTCAATAATTAAAACAAAAATATTCAAACTCTAGTACCAACTAATCATGATCATATAAAATTAATATCACTTACCACTTGAAAGTACTTGTATAAGAAACATTTAAACAAAGGCAGAATCACAAATTGTGTTTAGAAACAAAATTTGAGTATTGTTTTCTCATCTAAAGATGGAATCACAATCCCAAAAACTCAATGTTATTTTTCTACCATATCTAACACCTGGTCATATGAACCCTATGATTGACACAGCAAGACTATTTGCAAAACATGGTGTTAATGTTACCATTATCACTACACAAGCCAATGCCTTGTTATTCAAGAAATCCATAGACAACGACATCATTTCTGGATATTCCATCAAAACTCAGCTTATTAAATTCCCTTCAGCCCAAGTTGGTCTTCCAGAAGGAATTGAAAATGTCAAAGATGGAACTTCCTTAGAAATGCTTGGTAAAATCAGTCATGGAATTTCACTGCTTCAAGAGCAAATTGAAATTCTGTTTCAAGATCTCCAACCAGATTGTATAGTCTCAGACATGTTTTATCCTTGGACAGTTGAATCGGCTGCAAAACTCGGTGTTCCGAGGATTTACTATTATAGCTCAAGCTACTTCTCAAGCTGTGCTGTTCATTTTATCAGAAAGTATAAGCCTCATGAGGGTTTAGTTTCTGATTCTCAAAAATTTTCAATTCCTGGAATTCCACATAACATTGAGATTACCTCTCTGCAGCTAGAAGAATACCTTAGAACTAGAAGTGGTTTCTCCGATTTTTTGGATGTCATATATGAATCAGAAAGCAGAAGCTATGGAACACTTTACAATAACTTTCATGAGCTTGAAAGTGATTATGAGCAACTTTACAAAATCACAATGAAGATCAAAACATGGAGTGTAGGACCAGTTTCAACATGGATTAACAAGGATGGTGAAACTGAAAACATTGCAGTAGATTCAGAATTGTTAAATTGGCTTAACTCAAAGGAAAATGATTCTGTGTTATATGTAAGTTTTGGAAGCTTGACTAGGCTATCTTATGCTCAGATTGTTGAAATAGCTTATGGACTTGAAAATTCAGGCCATAATTTCATTTGGGTTGTGAGGAAAAAAGATGGCGACGAAGACGATTTTCTTAAAGATTTTGAGGAAAGGATGAAAGAAAGCCAAAAGGGGTACATCATATGGAATTGGGCACCACAGCTTCTGATATTGAATCATCCTGCAACAGGTGGAATTGTGACTCACTGTGGTTGGAACTCGATTCTCGAAAGCCTTAGTGTTGGTTTGCCAATGATTACATGGCCAATGTTTGCTGAGCAATTTTACAATGAGAAGTTACTTGTTGATATTTTGAAGATTGGTGTTTCAGTTGGATCAAAAGTGAACAAGTTTTGGCCTAGTGTAGGTGATGATGATGTGGTGAGAAGGGAAGAGATTGCAAAGGCTGTGGAAGTGTTGATGGGAAGAGGAGATGAGAGTGGAAAAATTAGGAGAAGGGCAAGAAAACTTTGTGATGAAGCTAGGAAGAGTATTGAAGAGGGTGGATCTTCTTACAACAATTTGATACAGTTCATAGATGAGATTAAATCATTGAAGATATCAAGACAGATTGAGAAAACTAAGTAAATGAAATGAATATGGAGGAATAATGAATAAGGTTTCTTATTAATGTTGCTAATAAGAAAGAGTATTATGCAAGTATTTTCTCTTTGAAATTTAGTTTTAGGATGCTAGCTTTGAGTCTATTTTCAATGTAGAAAATGTTGAGTCTATTTTCTCTTTGCAATTTTGTTTTTGCTTTTATGTAATGAAGTTGCTCACAACATATGAAATGGAAGATATGAACAAGAAACACAGCTAGCTGCATGCACCTGAGATCACTTAAAAATCTTGAAAACATATAATGATAGATGAATGCAATTTATACTGCCTAAGAAAAGAAATGGTGTAGTATATGAGATCAATCTTAATGTGAAATGAAAGTCACACATAGTAGGAGGAGGTGATGAATGTAAAAAAGAGGAGTGATAAGACTCTCTTCTGAACATTCTTTCGTACATTTACTTTCTAATTGGTTGAAATTATTGTTGGTCCCTCATTTTAAAATAGATCGCATATAAAGTGGTGAGATAGACATGAATTTCATTCAATTAGATAATGAATATTAGAGAGTATTCAAAAGATAGTGTTAACAAACTTCTCCTAGATCGAATCGTTCAAGAGAATCCAAGTTTAATTCCTAGTAGGAACAATTTTTTGTCAGAATTTATTTACCTCGTAATCGAACTCTAAATTATCAGACCCTTTCATGAGAACCAAAGAGTTAATAAAAAAAAGGTGCATTTTGAATGGTATGATATGAAACAATATCAAGATAATCCGTGGTCCAAATTTCACACTACTTCATGAAATAGTAAATCTAAACTGTTGATTTGATATTCGACCATCTACGCCATACAATTAATTTAAACCACAATAAAACAATTTCAATTCTCTTGACAAAAAAAAAATACAATTACAACTCTATTCATCACTTATTTTATTATATAAGTTACTGTTCACAATTTAAATAGATGTTGTGAAGCCTTGATACTCCAAAAATGGCAAAGTATCATGTCTAATACGTACTCGATACTGATATTCGTCCAATACTTTCTGATACACGTATCGGAGACGTATCGTATCGGAGAAGTATCGGCAATTAATATTATTTTTTAAAATAAAATATAACCAATACTTGTCGGATACTTCTCCGATACGCGTATCGATCGAAAAAGTATCGGACAATTAATGTTCTTTGATGATGGAAACGTAGGAGAGGAGATTGATTCAATTCGTATTTTCTCTTAAGTATTGAATGTTAGAGTATGATGCTACCAACTATGTCTTTATTAGTTTTTCTCCTTATCATGGTTTGAACTCTAGACCTCCAACTCCTTAACGCTTTTGAACTCTGAACCTTCAGTTGAGCTACTCATCCCACCCCTCTTTTTGTGTAGTATTTAATTTAATATATGTAATTGTCACTTGTTTTCTTATTTTGAGTAATTTGAATGTTAATTTTTATCATTATCGATTTTAGTTATGTTTATATGTTATGTATTTATATATTTAATTTTAAATTTAATTTTTAAATAACGTATTCCGAACATATCATATCGGGAATTTTGAAAAATTTCTCGTATCACCATATCGGTGTCATATCGTATCGGTATCGTGTCACATCGCTTCATAGATGGTCATGATTGTAACAAAGGAAAAAGTGAAGGGAGAGGATCTCCTTCTAAATCGGACGGGTAAGAACTAGGAAATCCAATCAATGTACTCTGAACTGGTATAAGCCAGCTGGCAATGCTTTTGTAATACTTCTTTCTTATCTGGAAACCTCTTTACTTAACTTCCATTCCATAACGATTTTACCGATATAGTGCCAGCTCAACATATATGTAACACACACACACGAAACTAACCTTAACAAAACCAAAAGACAACCCAACAAAAACAAAACAAACTTCGGTTCCTTGTTCTAATCTTATTTTTCTCAAATTCAATCCTCCTTCATATCTGAATCTAAAACTTTGAGAAACTCATCAAATACTACAATTCATTCTAACAACAAAAACATCCTCAAAAAATGTCGAACATTGAGGAAAATTCATCTCCCCCGAATATACACATCCAGACTCCACCAACTGCGCCACCTACGACGGATAGAGACTATCAGACAACAGCGAACGGAGGAATTGCCGGAATATTGAAGCGGTGGAAGAGAGAAGACTTGATAAAGAGAGGATCATTGGGATTAAGAGGGATCGCTCTGCTTTTCTCTCTGATTTCATTCCTTGCAATGGCTAGCAATAAACATGGTGATTGGAGAGATTTCGATAGATATGAAGAGTATAGGTAAAAATGCTCAACCCCTTTTCATAATTTTGTGTTTAGATTAATGGGTTTGGATCAAAATTTGATTTTTTCTTTGTTTGATGTTCAATTGGGGTGATGATGAATTGATGAATTTTGATGTAGGTATTTGCTGGCAATTGCGATTTTGTCGAGTTTGTATACTGGTGCTCAAGCTTTTCGTCAAATTCAAGAACTTTCTAAAGGAAAACCATTGATTAAACCAAGTGTAGCAGCTATAATTGATTTTTTCGGTGATCAGGTTTGTAATGTCAATTCATTTCTATATGGTGTTACATTAGTTTCAATGTGTCTATGATACTGTGAATAGTGTGTGTGTAGTGTGAGTGAGAGTCATGAATCATGCTCATGTGTTGAATTAGCATTCAATTCTCTGAAAACCAATGTGTTGATTAGAGTACAAGGGATTTAGGTTGTTAAAATCTCATGTTCTTAATTGTCATCAAGTATGAAGACCGGTTAGTTAACCTTTTTAAATAGTTTTGGGTCGAAATGTGTGTCCATTGGGTTCGAGTCATTGGTTAGTCTCACATCAACTATAAATCGACTAAATATTAGATATATTATATATAAAAGAGGTGACTCGTATTTTCAATGTCTCAAGATGTTTTTGGGTAAACATGTGTTGTCTGGTTTCTTGTTGATCCTGACGCATTGGCATGTTTGTTGCTTTTGTTAGAAATTGATGTTCTTCTTAAGTCCATATCCATTGTGATCCAAGCCCATCCATTGTAGGATCCCTCGATAACATTTTGTATGTGATACACTTGGCTTGTTGCAAGTATCACACTTGTATTATTGCATGTAGTTTCCCTTACCACTTGTATAGATGCATGTACTTCCTTTACCACTTGTTATGTTGCATGTATTTCTCTTGACACTTGTCTTCATGCATGTAAGCTAAGTAGTTGCTCCTTCTACTATAAATAAGAGTTCACAATGTACCTTGTATCATCAAACAATTAGCAACATAACTTCTTCCTCCAAAACTTTATTGTCTTTCTAGTTTTCTAGTTTCTCTAACCTTCTTCTCCACCACTTTATAATAGCCTTTGTTTTTTCTTACATGGTATCAAGAGCTTCATTGATCTTAACGGGTCTGTGAGGAAACAAAACCAGCAAGAAAACATTCAAAAAAAAAACCTTTATACACCATAAATGGCTTCCAACAATAGTTCTTTACCTCCTCCTCCTATGTTTGTAGGAGAAAACTATCATTTGTGAGCTGCAAAAATGAAAACTTATTTGAGAGCTCAAAGTTTATGGGATGTTGTGGAAAATGGAAGCACCCCACCGGCTCTTCCAAACAACTCAACAGTAGCTCAAATAAGAAATCACAATGAGGAAGTGGCAAAAGAAGGAAGAGCACTTGCCATAATACATGCAGCTTTACATGATGATATATTTATCAAGATCTTGAATCTTGAGACTACAAAAGAAGCTTGGGACAAGCTGAAGGAAGAGTTCCAAGGGAGTGAAAGAACAAAGAAGATGCAAGTGTTGAACTTGAGAAGAGAGTTTGAAGCACTAAAAATGAAAGAAACCGAAACTGTTAGAGAATTTTCTGAGAGAATTTCGAAGGTGGTTTCACAAATCAGATTGTTGGGAGAGGATCTCAGTGATCAAAGAGTTGTGGAAAAAATTTTAGTGTGTCTTCCAGAGAGGTTTGAAGCAAAAATATCCTCTCTCTCAGAAACTAAGGACTTTTCTCAAATCACACTTGCAGAGCTTGTTAATGCTTTGCAAGCTACTGAGCAGAGAAGATCTTTAAGGTTGGAAGAAAGTGTTGAAGGTGCTTTTGTGGCAAACACAAAAGGTAAAAACCAAAGCTACAATAGTTTTGGGAAAAAACCTTTTGGTGAGAAGAAAGGGAAAGGAAAAAAGGAGGATGTCAACAACAAAGGAGAGAGCTGGAAAAAGAAGTTTCCAACTTGTCAACATTGCAAAAAAGATACTCATTTAGAGAAGCATTGTTGGTATAGACCAGATGTTAAATGCAGAGCCTGCAATCAACTTGGTCATGTGGAGAAGGTTTGCAAAAACAAAGCAAACCAGCAGAGACAACAAGCCCAAGTTGTCGAACACCACCAACAAGATGAGCAATTATTCATGGCTTCTTGCTATTCAACCGGAAGTAGCAAAGAAACATGGCTAATAGATAGCGGGTGCACCAATCACATGACTCATAATGTTGGCATTTTTAAGGAACTTGATAAGTCCTTCTTCTCTAAAGTTACTATTGGCAATGGAGAACATGTTGATGTCAAAGGAAAAGGTGTTGTAGCTGTTGAAACTCCCTCAGGTATCAAATATATCTCAGATGTTTTATTTGTACCTGAAATAAATGAAAGTCTTTTAAGTGTGGGGCAAATGATGGAGAAGAACTATTCATTGCATTTCAAAGATAAGAGATGCACTATTCTAGATCCTTCTGGATCTAAGTTAATGACTGTTGAAATGAGGGGTAAAAGTTTTCCAATTGAGTGGAAGCAAAAAACCATGCATGCTTTTCCAAGTAGTGTTAATGATTCCTCCTTGTGGCGTAAAAGGTTGGGTCACTTTAGTTACTCAACCTTGAAACAAATGAGTTCTCATGATTTGGTTGAAAATTTACCAATCATCGAAGATGTTGTTAACATGTGTGATGTATGTCAATATGGAAAACAAAGTAGATTGGCATTTCCCGATGCATCAACCTGGAGAGCTTCTAAAAAGTTACAGCTGATACACACTGATGTGTGTGGTCCGATGCCAACGACGTCTTTAAATGGCAGCAAGTATTTTCTGTTATTTATAGATGATTTTACAAGGATGAGCTGGGTATTTTTTCTTAAGCAGAAGTCAGATGTGTTTCCTGCATTTCAGAGTTTCAAACTTATGGTTGAAAAAGAGACTGATTATCAGATTAAAAAGCTCAGATCTGATAATGGAACTGAGTATACAGTAGGGGAATTTAAAACCTTTTGTGAGCAAGCTGGAATTCACCATCAATTTACTGTTCCATACACTCCTCAACAAAATGGAGTGAGTGAAAGGAAGAACAGGACAGTCATGGAGATGGCTCGATGTTTGCTCTTTGAGAAAGGTATTCCTAAAACTTTTTGGGCTGAGGCTGTAAACACCTCAGTTTACTTGTTGAATTTGTTGCCTACCAAAGCCTTGAGAGGAAAAACACCGTTTGAAGCATGGTATGAAAGAAAGCCATCTGTTGAACATTTAAGAATATTTGGATGCGTGTGTTATGTTCACATTCCAAGTGTGAAAAGAGATAAATTGGAAACCAAATCTGTGGTTGGTATCCTTTTGGGGTACAGCAGTAACTCTAAAGGGTATCGAATTTATAATTTGGAGACAAAAAAAATTCTGGTTAGCAGAGATGTGAAGTTTGATGAGTACTCTAAATGGAATTGGGAGAAGAGTCAAGCAGAAGGTTCAAGTAAGGTATTGCCTGCTGAAGATAGTTTGGAAGATGAAAATTCAAACTATGATAGTGATGATGATTTTCCAATCCGAGGTACTAGAACCTTGGATGATATTTATGCAAGGTGCAATATAGCTACATTAGAGCCTACACAGTATGCTGAAGCTGCTAATGTTGAAGGATGGAAAGTTGCCATGCAGGAGGAGATGAAGATGATAGAGAAAAATCAAACTTGGCAGCTTGTAGACAAACCAGAAAATCAAAAGATTATTGGTGTTAAGTGGGTTTATAGAACCAAACTCAATCCTGATGGTTCTATAAATAAACTTAAGGCCAGATTGGTGGTAAAAGGTTATTTTCAACAACATGGTGTTGATTTTTCAGACACTTTTGCACCTGTTGCAAGGCATGATACAATTTGGTTGTTGGTTGCCTTAGCAGCAAAATTGGGCTGGAAAATTTATCATTTTGATGTTAAATCAGCTTTTTTAAATGGGTTGCTTGATGAAGACATTTATGTCGACCAACCTGAAGGTTTTAAGGTTGCAGGAAGTGAAAATAAAGTTTACAAGCTTCACAAAGCCCTCTATGGCTTAAAACAAGCACCAAGAGCATGGTATAGTAGAATTGATGGCTATCTTCTGCAAAGTGTTTTTAAAAGAAGTGAAAATGAAGCTACTTTGTATGTTAAGTGGTTGAAGAATGAAGTGAAGCTAATAGTGTCCCTGTATGTTGATGATTTGTTGGTTATAGGGAATGAATCCAATTCTCTAAGTCAATTCAAGCAAGCTATGGAGAATGAATTTGAGATGACAGATTTGGGTGAAATGAAATATTTTCTTGGTATGGAGATTTTTCAGTCAAATGTTGGAATCTTCATTTCACAAAAGAAATATGCTTTGGAGGTATTAAAGAAGTTTCATATGGATAAGTGCAAGCCTGTTTCCACACCTCTGGTTGTGAATGAAAAATTATCAAAGGATGATGGTGATAATAGTGCAGATGCTTCTATTTATAGAAGTATAATTGGATGTTTGTTGTATCTTTCAGCAACAAGACCTGATATAATGTTGCTGCTAGCTTACTTTCCAGGTTCATGCATTCTCCAAGTCAAGTTCATCTTGGTGCAACTAAGAGAGTTTTGAGGTATATAAAGGGTACAACTGATTATGGTTTTCATTTCTTGAAAAATGAAAGTGGAGACCTCCAAGGATATACAGATAGTGACTGGGCTGGGAGTGTAGATGATGCGAAAAGTACCTCTGGTTATGTTTTCTCATTTGGCAGTGCTGTGTTCTCATGGAATTCAAAGAAGCAAGAAGTGGTCGCCCAATCATCAGCTGAAGCTGAGTATATTTCTGCTGCTGCAGCAACAAATCAAACTATTTGGCTAAGGAAGATTTTATCAGATGTGGGACAATTTCAAAGCAAAGCTACTGTCATATGGGTGGATAACAAATCTGCTATTGCTATAGCAAAGAATCCAGTCCAACATGGAAGAACCAAACACATCAAGGTTAAATATCATGCTATTAGAGAAGCTGAAAAGTCAAAGGAAATCAGTTTGGAGCATTGCAATTCAGAAAATCAAATTGCAGATATAATGACTAAAGCTCTTTCTAAGGGAAAGTTTGAAGAGTTGAGGTCAATGCTTGGAGTATTCAAGAAAAACATCAAGGAGGAGTGTTAGAAATTGATGTTCTTCTTAAGCCCATATCCATTGTGATCCAAGCCCATCCATTGTAGGATCCCTCCATAACATTTTGTATGTGATACACTTGGCTTGTTGCAAGTATCACACTTGTATTATTGCATGTAGTTTCCCTTACCACTTGTATAGATGCATGTACTTCCTTTACCACTTGTTATGTTGCATGTATTTCTCTTGACACTTGTCTTCATGCATGTAAGCTAAGTAGTTGTTCCTTCTACTATAAATAGGAGTTCACAATGTACCTTGTATCATCAAACAATTAGCAACATAACTTCTTCCTCCAAAACTTTATTGTCTTTCTAGTTTTCTAGTTTCTCTAACCTTCTTCTCCACCACTTTATAATAGCCTTTGTTTTTTCTTACAGCTTTACTCCCGACCCTCTCTCGGTCTCCCCAACAAGATCTTCAATTTTTGAGCTTTCTCATAAGTTTTAGGCTAAGAAGACAACAAATACACTTTATAAACTATATTTGATAGGCCCTTATATCATCTTAGATATATAGCAACTGATGTTAGATTAGATTCTTATCCATTTATATGGAGAAAAACATAGTGAGTAGGAATCATGTTGATAGGTTACTTTATCTCATATTTGTGTAGAAGATTTTGGTGGGATTTTTTTAAGAAAAAAAAAATGACCTTTCATTTTCAGACTAGATTTAATTTTATTTAGAAGATTTCAAAACTAATTAATCTTTGAGGTGCTGATAAGATGCATTGCAACTTGGCTTTAGCCTCTGCATGAGGCATTGAGCTATAAGCCTATAACCATTGTGAAAGAGACTGGTTTGAAAACTTGTGACATCTCTCTGAAGTTCCTCTTATGTAAGAAGTGAAAATGAAAGCTCATTTAACTTCAAGTTTCATTGACCTTTCAAGTGGTTCAAATACAATCACATGGGAGAGAAAGTTCAGTTGACTTGATTTATTGATGTAGAGAAAAAAAAAAATCCTTTTGAATTTGACAACCATGTAATTCAGATGACTGGTGTATGTATGTGTACAAGCTTCATTTTGAATAATTCAAAGCTTTATATACAATTATTTATTCAAAAATTTTATGACTAAACTCTTCGATAATGTTATGTTTGCTTTTGTAAAACTATGAAATGCTAGCAACTTGATCTGAGCTTGAATATTGACAAACTTTTTTGGTTGCAGATAATGGCATATCTTTTGATATCATCAGCATCTTCAGCAATTCCACTAACAAATAGAATGAGGGAAGGTTCGGACAATATATTTACAGATGCTTCAGCTGCAGCCATCAGCATGTCGGTTTTCGCGTTCTTTTGCTTAGCAGTATCAGCAGTCATTTCTGGCTTTAAACTATCAACTCAATCTTATAGTTATATTTGAACAACTACAACAAAATTCTCCATTTATTGTTTCATACATCAATTTACTTTTCTGTAAATCATCACATTTATCTGTATATCATTCTTGTGAAAGGGAGTCAGGCTCAAGATTCTCCTCCCTTTGGTTGTGTATGTTACAGTGAAAGATTATGATATTGATTTGATATACAAACACAAATAGAAATAATATATAATTTTTTCAACTTGAGATTCTATTGACATTTTTCCTACGCATACAACAAAAGAATAATAGTATTCATCAGTTAATACTCATTTTTTGTATATCCTTGTAAATATTGATGATTCTTTGTTTCTATTCCTATGAATAGAAGAATAACTAAAATCCTACATTCTATACAAAAAGATATGCAGCATAATATATGAAGCTGTGGTCCCAGATTTAGAAGTCTTTTGACAGAAAAGACTGAAGGAATGAATCATCCTTCCTCTCATCCTTGGCCTTTAAGTATCCAGCATCTGAGTATTGTGAATGATTGGCCGATGAATATCCAAAATTTCCATTACCCTGCAACATGTCCGGTCGAAATGATTCTTGATTTCCGTTTGTAGGCAGCCCGGTCTTGTTATAAAATGAATTTGTGAAACTTGATGAATTAGAATAGCAATTCACTGCTGAGGGCCTAATAGGCGCCGGTACGATGGCATTGTTCATAGAATTTCTGTTCATGTTATAACCTGCAGAACCGCGCGCAGCTGGTACGTCATGGTTGTGTTTCCCTTCGTAAGTTGTGATCACGGCTTTGATATCATGTGCAGCTCTTTCAACGTGTTTTCGAACTGTACAACCATGGGCAGTGCATTTGTAATAGCTCCTGCAGATTTTAAAAAAATGAGTAAGTTAAGGCGTTGGCAATTATAACACTCGAAATGTATTTATAGCTCTAAATTGCAGTCCACAATTTCAATTGAAGCCACAATACAACAGTTTTAGATGTGTCTGTAAGGACATCATAACAATAATTGTGGCTGCACATTTGCATGCATTTTAGCACAATATAAACGTTTGCAGCGTAACCGCAATCACAATTTAGAACCATTGACTAAAGTTTTGTGTTTTCGTCAATTAATTACCTTGCATTTGGGTTTCCTTTAACAACTTTCTGTCCATATTTCCTCCACCTAAAGCCATCATCAAGTATATCGATTTCACTTGTAGTTTGAACTACAACTCTAGGTTCTTTAACAGTTCTACTAGCCGAGGCAGAATAGACATCATTTTCATTATCACCCTTCCTGCAACAATAAGAATTAGAATCACAATTAGTTCCATTTAAACTAAGGGTACTATTAAATCTCATTCTAAAATCATATAAATGAAGTTGTTAAACTTAGTTTGCTTATCTTACCATCTTTTGGCCTCCGGTCCATTTGCGTCATCATTTCCTCCACCAGAATAACTGGTCTGTGATGTTTGCTCAAACTCTTCCTCTCCCACGGAAGCTGAAGAATCTTCTTGTATGGAAACATGATCCATCACCGATTGATCAGAAATTCCAGAGTTAGTGCAAGACGAAGATGGTTGAGAGCTTGTTCTTCTATTTGACTGAGGCTTAGGATGATTATGAGTTCCCTTATATACAATTTCAGTAATTTGTCCATCCAAATCCTTCTCAACTTTCTTCTTCATTGAGCAATTCAAATGCGTGCACTTGTAATAACTGCGTGGATTTTCGCTTCCTTTCACTTGTTTCTGTCCATATTTTCTCCAGTTGTACCCATCTTCTGACCTCCTTTGTTCTCGAACGGATTGCGATGCATTATTGTAGTTATTGTTATTGTAATTATAATAACCAGATCCATTAACTGAGCTATTATGTGTTTCTGGTTTAATTAGTGCCAATTCTGAGGAAAAGTTCTGAGTTGGTTGGAATTCAGATTCCGATACTGTCCTTTCGGATAAAATATCGTTTTGGTTTGTAGGTTCATTGAATTTCCATATGTTTTGTTTCTTAGCTTGTTCCTGCTGTTCAAGTAAAACAATAATTTAATTTAATTAGAATTATAATTATAATTATAATACAGATTTAGATTAAAACTATATGATATGAATGACAAATTCAAAGGTATTATCAATAAACTAAACCTTGTTTTACTGTGAGATTTTGTGACTATTCAACATGATAATCATTGTAATATCGTCTATTAATTTATTTATCAAAGCATAGAAACATAATTGAAATATTTTCAACCAATACTTGAGAATGAAGATGCTTGTCAATTTTTTAGCCATCTTTGAAATATTCAACATGTGTTTTTTTATACTAAAACAAGAAAAAGAAAACAAAAAGATAAGAACAAACAAAAAGATCATTTAAAAGGACATAAAAAACTGCAAACAAAACTAAACTGACCCCACAAGCCAATAATGTTAGACCAAATATACGACACACAAAATGATACTCCTTCCGTCCCAAAATATAAGCAAAAATTAGTCAATGAAAGTTGATGTATTTGCTTTAAAATTTAGTCCAAATACATTCACTTTTGTTGACCTCCTTTTGCTTATATTTTGGGACGGAGTAGTACTTCTTTAAGACCCTCTTCCGATAAACAACTTAATTAGAAACGTATCTTATAACCAATTATCATAGAAGTTCTTATGTATAAGCTATTTCTATGACAAAGGATACCGTTAAAACTGTTATGGAGTAACAGAGTTCGAATCTCAACTCATGCATATATAATATCATGTCTCTACCAGTCTTACCAATTGAGCTAAGTTCATGGACATCATACAAGTTCTTATGTATAATCTATTTCTATGATAAAGGATAAAGTTAAAATTGTTACCATATAAACTATAAGTTGTTTTCATCTTCAAACCTTACAAAAATAAGCTAAAAACAGCTTATGAACAAGTCATAAGCTATTTCCATAAATCTTTCAAACAGTTGTTTATGCTAGTACATAAGCTAAAATAAGCCAAAACACACAAAGATTAAGTCATAAAAAAAAAAGTGCTTACCAGTTGAAACATGTCTGAGGAAGATTGAAGAACAGAATCAGGCTTTGTTTGAGTTGGAAAAGAGAAATCAGAGTAGTTTTTCACATCTTTCTTATCACCTTGTTGTTGCTCTTCTTCCTCTAAACTGTTCTTATTCCAGTTAAAGCTCTGGTTAGCAAAAGCCTCAGTAGTTGGAGAAGCAAAAACCTAAAACATAAAACATAAAACAAAAACAACCCACAATTAGAAATGTCATAAAAATTGAAACTTTCATAAACAAAAAAGCATGAAAAAGTTAAAAACTTACATTTGGAGAAGAAAGAAAGAAAGGTGAGATCAAAAAATCAGATGGGCTGAAAGTAGATGAAAAAGGTAGATGAAAAGAAGGTGATTGAGAAAGAGGAAGAGAAGGTGGTTGAACAGATTTGAATTTAGGAACATCATTAAATTCAACAAGGTGATTAAGACTATGATTATGATTATGATTATTATTATTATTATTAATATTATTATTTAGTTCAGAAGTTTCCCAGTTACTATGATGATGATGATGATGTTGTTGTTCATCCATGGTCATGTTTTTGTTGGAGAAATGAAAGAATGAGAAAAAATTTGTGTTTATGTTAGTCAAAAGAAGAATTTTATAAATGAAGTCTTTGTTAAGTTATGAAATGATGAAGAAAAGGTTTGAATATATATATTGAAGAGAAAATGTTTTTGATGATGTAAGAAAAGGAAACAAGAGTGGTGTGATATAGAAAAGGAGAGAGGTGAATGATTGTTGGAAGGAGTAACAAAAGTCATGCAATATGTAGTTTCTGAGAAGCTGAAGATTTGTTTGACCGTGGAATATCAATAACTATACTTGGTCAATAGTCAAGAAATTGTGGCTTTGACTAGCCTTAAAGAGAGAGAGAGAGAGAGCCATGTGGATTATCTTTTAACTTTTAACTAGAGAGGGAGGTTATACTTTACATAACAAATTATACCAACAATTGATATACTAGAGCGCAAGTTTAAATATATAAATCATCATTTTTTTTTTTTATTTAGGATGTATGTTTTCAAGTTATTTTTATAGATTATTGAGATTAAAAGATAGAAAATATATATTCTTAATCTATATAGGTTGATTTGGTGGTTAAAGTTTGAGACTTTGGAATGTCCTCCTTTCAAGAGCTCAAGTTCGAATCATTCCAATGTCGCTTTCTGTTTTGGATCAGTCTGTACAGAGTTAAACTCTAGTAATGTTTATATGGGCACAAACACAAATATTTTTTCTTAGGAACACTCACAACAAGTGAAAAAAATGAAAGAGAAATGAATTTAAGTGATATTAATTGACGTGACAAATTTAATTTTCTTTAGATTTTTTTATTTGTGTGTATGTGACTAAATTTTATGCCCAAATAATTGTGTCTATTAAAATATTAAATACTTATTTTATATTTTTGGAGGTCTAAGACAATTTGTCTTAATGCCCTCCTTCCTTTATCGCTGAGCCATCACTCAATAGCGGAGTTAGACTAAAATGTCTGGGATGGTCGTGGCGAAGTAAAAAAATTACACATGTATAATATTATACTATTCAATATTTGAACGAATACAAATTTAACAATATACACAGTTGGGTTGAAAATTTGTATTATATAGATCGTTCAGTAAAATTTTAAATAAATCTAGAATAATTTAATGTTATTAAGACTTATCAAAATTAATCTATAAAAAAAAGACCTATCAAAATTACGCACTCTATTCTACCACTTGGCTGGCTGACGCTTTTGTTAATTAACTTGAAACAAATTATATATAACGTAATTTTGAAAAGAAAATATATATATATCTATATACCTATTAAAAAATGAAAATTTGGGGACGGGTCGTGGCCCTCCCCAGCCCATAGGGAGCTCCGCCCCTGCCAGCACTAGACGGTCCAATTAAGTTGTCCTTAGTAGGAAGTTTGTTAAGAAAAAATCTCCAAACTAAAAAGAGATATATTTATAGAGGAACTAAGTTATTTCAAATAATCGTCTTAAACAGCAAGGAATTTGTCTGAGTTAACAATTGATCAACATCATTAACGGAGTGTCCTTTATCGACATCAAGACACCATTCTCATTTATCTTGAGTGCGTACTTACATAATAAAATTATCCAACACCAAACAACACTCTACCACCATTTCATCCTCCCAAAAAATTTACCTTTGTCTATAATGTGCCACCCTTCACCACGACTCTCTCACTCCAAAGTAAACATATTAGTCACCGAAATATTCTTATTTAAGGACAACTCAAATAACCTTATAAATTTATCACACAAAAGCTCTTCCAAATCACACTTATCATTCCAAAAAAGAATATTTACCTTATTACCTACGACTCTCCTAATATTATCGTCAAACCAACCTCCTACAGTTAATTATTATTTTTTTAATTTAATTTAACAAAATTTATAATATCTATATTTTTATATAAAAATATACTAAATTTTAATGTAACATTTTTCTTCTAATTATATAAAAATATACTTTTAGTGATAAAAAATTATTCAACTTAACTATATACAGATAGATAGAGATAGTACAAGAAATAACATCACAAATGGGTTCTATGGTGTAGTGGTTAGCACTCTGGACTTTGAATCCAGCGACCTGGGTTCGACTCCCGGTAGGACCTATTATATTTTTTTTTCTGCATTTTTTAGTTTTACTCTTTAGTTTTGTAAATTCCAAAAGTTTTAAAAAGAAAATAAAGAAATATAATTAATTCCACATAATCCATATCTTTTGTGCTTCATCAATCTTTAAAGCTAGGAATGAGGTAAGTATGTATGTGTAAAAAAAATCTCTGTTTTGCTTTTACATTTATGGGTTTTCTTATATAGAGGTGACAACATGGTGTTTGATGAAATGCTCCAATGAAGTGAGGTTTATATAATTCTTGATATGTAGGATAATGGATTTATATTTTTTATTTCATATTGTTAATAAGATTGCATTATGACAAAAAAAAAAAAAAAGTGATAATCAAACTTTGATGCAGGGTGTTATTATGAGAAAATTGGAGCAGTGTAAACTTTTTTATGCTTTTATAGTAGATGCTGGATCACTTTGAAATACCTTCATTGGTATTGCTACTAATCAAGCTTTAACTGTGTATAGGATATGGATATGGTTAAGGGTAGTCTTAGTTATATAGGTTTGGAGATGTGATTTTAGGGTCAAAATTAGTAGGTTATGGAAAAATCAGTTAATTGGTTGGGTTAGCCAACCAAATTGCGAGCATCGCAATTAATTGTCTCATAACGTGCACAACACAATCACTGTAGTAGGGAAAAAACATCAGATGATGTTGAATTGAATTCGAATGCTAAGGCTTGTTAAAATCTTGCTAGCCTCTTACAAAGCTTTTAGCTGCACAATTTAGTTAACTAGAAGATCCACCCGTACGGTGCACGAGTCTAATTAGCGATAAAATAAAATATGATAATTTCAAAAATAAAATGTACACGAAAAAAGTTGATTAACATTGAGACGGTTGCTTGTTAATGACTATTTAGTTAACTATATATTAGTTTTTTTTTTCCTAATATAATGTGTATATAATAGTATGGGTATTATTATGAATCAGTATTACCAAAAATAACCGCCGACAATTTTTTTTTCTTCTAAATATCAATATTACCAAAAATAGCGTTGACACTGTTTGTGTATTATGAATGAGTTTGGGTATGGAGTATAAGTTTTAATTTAATTATATAATCATTCATTCCTATCATTATTACCAATTATACCTCTAAAGTTTTTGTTGTCCTCATCGATCAATGAGTACTTGATTGCATTTTTTTATCATATATTTGAATTACTGATTTTATTTTTATTGTATTATATTTATATTATATTATTATATTATATCTCTTATATTCTATTATATTTACATTATATTATATCTCTTACTTGATTGCATTTTTTTATCAGATATTTGAATTACTGATTATATTATATTATATTTATATTATATTATATCTCTTATTTTTGTTATCATATTTTTATTACAAAACTATGTAAAAATAATAAATTAAACTTAGAACACAATAGCAGATCTATAAAACGACACTAAAATTTTAAACTTAGATTTTTATTATATATTTTTGAGCTAGTATTTGTTGTAAAAAGAAAGAGATAATAAAAAGAGATGATAAAAGATTTTTATTATATATGTTTTATATTGATGTGTTGTAAAAATCAAATAATGATAGAGATAAAAAATTAAAAATGGATGGATATGATTTATTTAGTTTAAATGGTTGAGATTAGAAGAAGAGATGAGGGGACCACATTTAGTGTAATGCTTGCTTTTTGGAACAAGGTTAGAATATAAGAGATTCATTGTGACAATAAGAGTAAAAAGATAGCTTTAAGACCATATTTACCAAGCATACCTCTTGTATTTACATTCTAAATACGATACAATTATTTTGTCGAGATTGAAACAATTCCCTCAAATACAAACTTTATAAATGTTATTACTTAACGATAAATTAGTACACTTGCTAATTTAAGAAAACCGAACCACATCGCAATATCTAAAACCAAACCGTTAAGCTATATATATACTCGTCCGTCCGACTTTAGGTTGTAGATTTGGCGACTTTAGGTTCTTCCTTCTTCTTTTTCGTTCCCTTGTTCTGAATTCACCATCTTGATTGAGTGATGTGTGCATTTTTTTTTTTCTATTCCAACTCGTCGACTCGCTCTCTCTCTTTACCAACGCGCCAGATATTCTTCCATTGTTCAAGGTATTCTTCTGTTTTGTATGTTATTTGCTTCTAGAGAGATATTCGTTTATTTTTTATTTTAAAGGAACCTTGCCAGCCAGCAAGCAAGTCTCTAAGAAGGGAGAGAAGAAGCCAGGTAGGTAACTCATGTCGTTAAACAAGTCGTCTTTTTTGCTGTATGCATTTATTTGGTCATTGTTGGTTTCTTATTTGATCAGCACAACCATACCAAGGATCGGGGTTAAAACTAGTACAAGAGGCAAGAAAATTTACATTTCTAGGGAGGACATTGATTCAAAACCCTACCTTCATGCTCGATGGGATAACTGCTCAGGCAAGTTTTTCTTCAAGTCTCAACAATGTTTCACAAATTTAGTTTCTATGTTCATGCATATTTTAATTCTTTAGTATCAATGTCTCTTAACCTGCAGGAAGTTGTGGCAGCCTGTGATAAAGACATGGAAAAACTAACTTCTTTTATCATCATTGCGGTGCACAAGAATGACCGGATATTGTTTTATCATAGTTAAAGGCAAGGCAGCATTCATCAGCTACACCTCTTGAAATACAAAGATTACATTTTCATTTCAATTATCTGATCGTCTTTCTCACCAAGTGCTTTGGATTTCTTCAATGACTTCAGCTCATCAATCAACTGAATCAAGCTATCGTAAGAGTGTCCGCCTTTTTCTATAGTCCTTTTGGCAGCATCACCGATCTTTTTTGCTCTCATCCTCATTTCTTTGCTCTCTTTGCTGCTTCCCATCAAAATCCCCACAGTCTTCAGTATCTCTTCTCTTCTCACCGATGCCTCTTCACCAATGTCAAACCAAAACTTGTTTACTATCGTTCCAACTGGGACACCTATCTTCAAAACATCGACTCAGCAAACATTGGCCATGTGGTCATTGGCAAATCCGCATTCAAGCTTTCGAGAATCGAGTTCCAACCACAGTGAGTCACAATTCCTCCCGTTGAAGGGTGATCCAATATCAGAAGTTGTGGTGCCCAGTTCCATATGATGTACCCCTTTTTGCTTTCTTTCATTCTTTCCTCTTCTCCATCTTCATCTTTTACCTTTTCTCTAACAACCCAAATGAAATTATGACCTGTATTTTCAAGTCCATAAGCTAGTTCAACAATCTGTTGATGAGAAAGCCTGGTAAGGCTTCCAAAACTTACATACAGGACAGACTCATTTGGCTTAGAATTAAGCCAATTTATCAATTCTGACTCTTTTCCAATGTTGTGTCCCCTATTGGGCTTTTCCTCATCATCTTTGTTAATCCATGTTGAAACAGGTCCTACACTCCAAGATTGTATTCCCATTGTAGTTTTACTAAGTTTCTCATAATCACTTTCAAGTTCATGAAAACTATTGTATAATATTCCATAGCTTCTTTTCTCTGATTGAAATATTGGTTCAAAATAGGTTGCAACAGAAATGTTAGTCCTTAACCAATCAGGAATCTGCAGAGGGTTCATCTCAATGATATGAGGCAAACCCGGAATTGTGAACTTCTGTGTATCAGAAACTAAATTATCATGAGGTTTATACTTTCTGATAAAATGAGAAGCACGATTGGAGAAGTAGCTTGTGCTGGAATAGTAAATTCTTGGAATGCCAAGTTTTGCAGCTGAATCCACAGTCCAAGGATACATCATATCAGTGACTATACAATCTGGTCGAAGTTCTTGAAACAGAACCTCGATTGTATCCTGGAGCATCCATAATCCGTGGCCGATTTTACCACGTATTTCTGTTGAATTTGCATCTTTGATGTTTTCAACACTATCAGGGAGACCAATTTGAGCTGATGGAATAACCTGAATTGAAGTCAGTGTCTATGAATTTTTGGAATGTTGAAGCATTTGCATGTGTAGTGATGTTAGTAACATTAACACCATGCTTTGCAAATAGCCTTGCTGTGTCTATCATAGGAAGCATATGGCCAGGAGCTGCAAATGGAACAAATATTACATGAAGTTGGTTATGGGATTGTTGAAATTCCATTGTTATTGCTTCTGAAATCTATGAGATGGATGTTTGCGTCTGTTACTTGGTGTGAGTGGATATTGTAAGAAATGTCGGTCGTGCCTTTTCATTGATATAATCAGTCCTGTCTACATCAAACATATCTCCTAAAGATTCTCACACAATAATGAGTAATACTTTACGAGGTGAGATGAAAAGTTCAACTGGTTAAACTAGTTGAGTTAAGGGTTAAGAAGTTTCAGATCCAAGGTTCGAGTTCTGACAATGAGAAACATTAACATAACATTATAATATACTAAATGAGTGTCACTTCTGACATCAAGTGGTGAGGCCTTAGTAATTGGAGTGAGACCGCGAGGTAAGTAAAGTCTAACTAAGAAATTGTTTCATCCAAGTATCGAACTTTTGAGAACTTGAGTTGGGGGGTCTGCGGCAAATACTTGAACAAGAAGATGTGCACATAAATTTCAAAGTTGTGTGAACACACTAAGCTTTAGGTTTGATTCGCCCCCACCAGTTTATGCTAACCGGCGAATTCCCTTCAGTATACTTTGGAAACCATGATATAAATTGCACACATATCAAGAATATCGATTAACAATAGTTTACCGAATAAAGTTCCTTCATTAACTCTTTTGCACTAGCAAGAAGATGTGCTCATAAATTTCAAAATTGTGTGAACACAATAAGCTTTAAGTTCGATTCTCCCCCACCAGTTTATGCTAACCGGCGAAATCCCTACAATATACTTTGGAAAACATGATATGAATTACACACTCATATCAAGCATATCGATCAACAATAGTTTACCGAATAAAGTTCCTTCATTGACTCTCATGCACTAGCAAAATGAAGTAATGATTTAGAAATACTGAACGATCCGTTCTTTGATGAAACTCATTAACCACTTGAGTTGACTTACTTGCTTAGTTGATACTCCCTCCGTCCCAAATTATAAGAGAATTTTTTTTTTTTTTTTATCCCAAATTATAAGGGAAAAACCATTTTCAATAATGTTTTTTCCTTAATCTCATAAAATTAAATGCAAATTGCATTTAATTTTCTCTCTCTCTTTTCTCAATAAACAACGACCAATAAAAAAATTAAAAATGGGAGTATTGCAGTAAAAAAAAATTGGGGGTAGTGGGAGAAAAAAATCACAAAACTACTCTCATTTAATTAAATTAAATTGTAAAGAAGTGGAATTGTAACCAAAAATAAAGAAGTGGAATTGTATTCTACTCAAATCGTTTTTTCTTACGTAACTAGTACGTTTAACCCGTGTGCATCACGAGGTAATATATGGATATATTAAATAATTTTCTTTTCTTAAAAATAAATAATAAATTTAAAACATTTTTTTGGAAAAAAAAAATTAAATAAGAGAAACGTTTTATTTTTAGCATGTAAAGAAGAATTGTAGGATATAAAAAGTTATATCAATAGTTTAGAACATATAATTATAAATAATTTGCATAACATTTGAAATATACATATTTATTGGTTGAGCTCTATTTTTTTTTTCTCAATAAGCTCTGGTGTGAAGCAAGAAACATAGAATTACACATATATACTCTTCCAAAAAAATTATTTAATCATTCAAAACACAAAATAAAACGAAGTGGATTAAAATGTAAAGAGAAAAATAGATTGCAAATGATAATTGATGAAGTAATGTTGAGAAGTGGAGCAATTTTGGTGATAAGCTATTGTGTGAAATCTTTGGATTATTATGTTGATGTTTGAATGGTTTTTGTGATCTTTTGAGATTAATGAAAATCTTGGTTAATCCATTAAAGAACAACTTGAAGTATGATCTATCTTCCTTCCTTTGATGCATATTTGCTACATAAAATCCTTTTCTTCAACTAAGTTACTTGGAGAGAGCAAATCACCTTTTCACAGATAAAACTCAACATTATGAATCAAACATCCCTCTTTTAAAAATTGAGGTACAATAGAATGACACAAAAGTTGTCCTAATTGAGTCTAAATTAAGATCTATGGACTGTGGCACACAAGAATGAGTTGAAAAATATCAATAAAAGCTTGATAAGAAAAAAATACACAAGAAATGCCTTTAACTCACAATTTTGCAACAAATAAATGTACATGTGCTATGTATTTGTAAACCTGATGATGGAACCAAACTTCTATGCTCGCTTATCGTCTTGATATGCTGTTAATCTGCAGTTCATACACTATATATATATATATCACCTTCGTAAAATGATTTAGTGTGCTCTGAACACATCATGTGAAACTCAAGAAAGTTAACTGCTTGAAGAAAAATCGTCTTCACTTAGAAGAGATACGGAGGAGTATACCCTTGGCCCATTTGCTGATGTTTGACTATCTTGTGACAGAAACTCGGAGGATTTGAGACTTGCATGTTGACCGCTGTCCCTCCGATTGATTACTGTCGTTTGGATCGGAGTTTTTCCTTCAAGCATGCTCACTACCGATGACATCGATGGCCTAAGAGTGGGAGATGTGTTTGTGCATAAGAATGCCACATTAAGCATTCTCATGGCTTCCTTTGTGGAGTACCTTGAGCCAAGAAGACTTGGATCCACTAACTCCAAAATGTTTCCTTGCTCTTGAAGATCACAGGCCTTCAACAACGCGTGCAAATAGGAAGTAGAAAATAAGCCAAACCATAAATATAACAAATAAGAAATAAAGAGGATAAGTTTGGTGTTATGAGACTGATTAATCATAAACTCACAAAGTAAAAAAGGAAGTTCAAACATACCCAATCCAGAAGATATGAAAACTCCTCCATTGGATTAAAATTTGTATTGCTTTTTCCGCTAACAATCTCTAAAGCTACAACTCCAAAGCTATATACATCTGCCTTATCAGTCAAGTAACCTCGCATAGCATATTCTGGAGCCATGTATCCACTATTGAGAAACAGTGAAACATAAGTGATTACAAAATATGCTGTATAATTTTATTTTTAACGCTAATAATAAAATAATAGCTATTTTTTAACGTTGTAGTGGCAAGTACTAACACTGTTCCTGCTATCCGTGTACTGATATGGGTATTCCCATCTTCATCAAGCTTAGCTAAACCAAAGTCAGAGATTTTGGCATTCAAATCCTTGTCAAGTAATACATTAGAAGCCTTAATATCCCTGTGTACTATTTTCAACGCTGATTCTTCATGAAGAAATGCTAATCCCTTTGCTATGCCAAGACAAATCTTCATTCTTGCAGGCCAATCCAAGTGCAGCTTCTGTTCTGGACGACCTATCCGAAATGAAAAGATTTTTAGTTACATCTTGATTTTGAAGTAGAAAACACACACACATTCACAAGGTATTATTGTTTACGAGGCACTCACCAAAAAGTGCGCGCGCAAGACAATTATTTTCCATGTATTCATATACCAGCAGCAACTGCTTTCCTTCAATGCAACAGCCATAGAGCTTAACAAGATTTGGATGCTGTAAAGCAGATATCATTCCGATTTCATTAACAAATTCACGGTTCCCTTGATGTGATTTGGAGGAGAGTTGCTTAACAGCAATGACATCATCATCTGACAGAATACCCTACATTAAGCCGTGGCCATGTTTTGAATATAAATTAGTGAAGATAACTTGCAAGATTGCACGTTTCATTAGCAGAAAACTTTTCTTAGAATAGATACAGGTTTTGTGGGATAAGTAGCATGATTTATCCATAGTTACCTTGTATACCGGTCCAAATCCCCCTTCACCAATCTTATTTGCAGGGTCAAAGTCATTAGTGGCTATTTTAATTTGTCTTAAGCTGAAATAACCAGTTTTGAGATCAAGAAGTTCTGCAACAGGAAGATTTACAATTAAATCACCATTCAGATTTTTAAAAATTGGTAAGAAAAGAATTACAAAAAGGCAAATTAGAAAGGAAAATAGTGAACCATACAAATTTCTAGGAGAAAAAAGTTGTGTTTACCACAATATTGAATCCAAATCAGTTTTTTCTTTAAATTTGTCCGCATTTTGTATCCATAGTTCCATACGGTAATTTTTATGCCTCCGGCATACAAATCATGTTTGTTCCTTATTTTATATTTTGGACTAGAATCTTACCTTTCTCTCTTACATATTTTCTGCCAAGCAAACCCATCTTCCAAAGGGTAACCAATATCAATATGACAAGGATACATGATGCGGCTACAATTCCAACAATAACTCCAGCAGACAACCCTTTTGAATGATTTTTGAAGTCTACATCAAAGTTGAAATGCTTATAGAACATGTCTTAGCATGGTAGTTGATAGAAAGATGATAAGGAAAAAAAAACTTACTTGGTGTTACTGTGATAGCAGATATAAGAGGTCCATATACACCTCTGACAGGAATCGCATTGGTTCCTTTCCCTGCCCAGTATAAGTGAATTTCCAACGTGTTGTCGTTGACTTCGACATCAAATTCCTTAGTGATGCCCTTTCCAACTCCACCAGCTTCTTCCATAATGTTAAAATCTTTCAAATATTTAAAACCCTGTGATGATGTAGCACTTTACGTTTATACCTTCAGTTTAGGACATTTAGCTTCTTCAAATACCAGATACTTTCTCCGTTCTTAAATATAAGCTAGTATTTGGTATTTCGAGGTAGTACAAAATATAACAAACAATCAAAATAATGAAACAAATTATTTTGATTCAGTACTCACTTGAATTGAAACATCAAATATGCGTCTTCCAAGACTGCTAAAAGTTTTGTCGTCTGAAAACATTATCTCAGCAAAATGGAGATTCACTTTATAACTTCCCTTCTCCATACAAAGGCCATAGTATTTAAGTGACATAGGTGAAAGCCGTGCGGTATTATAGTATTCTGAGCCATTAATATTCAAAGAATATGTATTTGATGCCATATAATTTGCGTTAACAATTCCCATATACACTCCCGTGCTGCTATAAGCCCATTGTCCTTCATTTCTAACAACAAAATTTGAAACGCGATCTGTTTGCAGATCGCCAAAATAGTGATTTCCATCATAATCCTTTTGAGGTCCTCCGCAATTTATGAACAATGAATTATCTTCAAAAACAAAGTGAAAGATCTAATCACAATTAACACCAGAAAGAAACTATCACACATGTTCCAATTGTTTACTAGATAAGATCAAAACTCACACTGAGGTTTTCCTGCGCAAGGAAGGTTCCTCTTCAAACAAAATGTTCTACAAGATTATGTTAGTTAGTTTCAATGGATTATTCAATTCAATTGTGATAAGCCAAGTGTAGAAATATGGAAAGAACTTACGAAGGTGTAGTGACCGATGAAGACGATTGGCTTGAAGCCAAGTTCCTTTTCAGCAAGAGTAACTAGTTAGCATAATAACATTGACACGAATGAAATGCTTATATAGTATTGTAAGACAAAGAGAACCTTACAGATTCAACTGTTGGCAGCCAGTTGCAGAAGACTTTGTAAAATTGTTGTAAGATAAATCTCTGAAATAAACCACGTCGTTAGATTGAATTTTAATTTCTTCATAAGTAACGCAATTACTACTTGAGATAAATCACAAGAGAGAAAACTAAACCAAATATATGGTGTAATTCTGCAATGCTAAATTCCTAGTGACAAGTTTAAATTATGCAATTGGTGAAAGTATAGTAAATGAAATATGCTAACATGTTAATTTTGAAGTTCAGTATCCAGTCTTGAATCGGTCCACTTAAAGAGTTATTCGTCAGAAACCTGCATCCATACAGAAAAGTTAAATCAATAAGAAAACATAGCAAATTTTCAAGATATATATATCCTCTTGGCTGATCTTCTGGTTAGTTAAGGGATTAATGTTCACTTACATGTAATCAAGGTTTTTTAAGCCCTGAATTGAATTTGGGATTGAACCGGTCAACATATTGAAGCTTAGATCTCTGCGAAGTAAATTTACTATAATGTTAAGTAACGGTCTTATGAATCATTACACATATGAAATACCTCAAATTCCATAATTTGACTCACAAAGTAACTAAACTTTCCATTTCACCAATGTAATCAGGAATAGGGCCTGTGATTAAGCAATTTCTCAATTCCCTGAGTCATAAACATAACTACATTAAGAGCCGAAATGAATCATATTGTTCTTGACAAAATAGCTAAAAATGTTTTCAACTTACAAGAGTTGCAAGTTTTTGAAATCCTTTAGATTAGGAAATGTCATAGCTGATCCTGTCAAATCAGATATTCTCCTGATACAAAGAAATTTTTCATCGGTGAGAAGGAAATATTCCACCCATTGAAGATTTTATCCCACAACAATTGTACAATATATGCACAACCAATCACATGTGTGAATTTAGAAGTAGTTATGATTAAAGTCAAACATTTTTAATGATCTGACGATTATGATTGATTGATAGTGTAAAGTTTTTTAAAAATGCATAAGTACTCACAACTCCGTCAAAAGTTTCAACTCAGATATGGTGGAGGGAATAGGACCTTCCATAGATGTTCCCTGCATGTTCCTATCAAAACATAAAATTTCATCAGAAAATAGGAACGATATTAAGCATAATGTAAAATCTTATTCTGAAAATTCTCCAGCAAGAAAAACACAGGTCATCGATGAATCAAAATGTATGTATACTAACAATCTGTCAAGTTTGGTCCAGTTCCCAATAAAACTAGGTATCTGTCCAGATAAACTGCTTCCATCTATCGTACTGCAGAAAATGCAAAGAAAGTTTTCAAAATTTAAAAGATACATACATATATAAGAGAAACATTTGTATCAGTTCATAATAATATCACTAATAATATCACTCACAAATCAGTGAGATTCTTTAGTTTGCCAAATGATTCTGGTATTATCCCTGTAAAATTATTTGAAGAAAGAAGCCTGCATATTCATTTAAAAAGATTATTAGCTATGCACAGAAAAAGCACTTTTGAAATAATTGATTAAGATTTGTTATGTGTTTCAAACTGAAAATAGAAGAAGAAAAAAACAGTCTTACAGTGTCTTCAACTTGCTCAAATTTCCAAGACTAGGAGGAAGTGGTCCACCTAGTTGATTATTTTCCAAGACCCTGTGAGTATGTAAACAAACATTATCATAATAATAAGTATTAAATCTGTTATATGTAACATTTTTTAATATAACATCAAAATTAATTTTGTCTAACACTTACAGATCCTCCAAGCTAACAATATCACCAATTTCTGTGGGAATTGGACCACTTAATCCGTTTCCCGAAAGTGACCTGAATCATAGTAACAGTAGTACATTGATCATTTGAAACACAAAAACATGGTAAATAATAAAAGCCACTTAGGTAAAGTTTAAAATGCTTCTTATTCTCAAGGAAAGTTTTTATTCCGGACTGGGCCAAGGCCCATCCGTGAGCTAGACCGGGTTACCCGAACTACACTTAACAGGTTGGACCATACAACGGACTCGCCCTAAAATGCACGTAATTACTGCTTGCTGGGACACGTGAACCGACAGATTCTGCCGCCTAGCTATCAGCTAACACCTTTTCACAGTTCAAGTGTCCAAGAGAAGGTTCTAGGTTTCTCTAAACCCTAGTTCTCTTCAACATAAACCTGCATTATGGGTTAGGTTATGTATGTCTTATGTGTGTGCAGGTACTGCCCCTCCTTCACAACGCCGTACAACCACCAATGGTCATAAACCAACGACCGACTACAATCTATCAGCTAGATCTCATGTCCGGAGTGGATCAGTTTCCAAGTTAGCAAATTATCAATATAAAACAATTTAACTGGTTAACCACTTAAGCTAAGTTTTAAATCTGTTATTCTTCTAACAAAATTAAAAGAAAGTATTTTAATCTGAATTTCGCAATAGCCATAAAATTGAAAGTTCTTGACTTATGCATAAATAGAATCACAAAATACGCACGGAGCAAAGGTAATGACAAACTTACAAAACAACTAGAGAATTGCTAGCAAAAGTCGTCGGAATTGAGCCATTGAGATAGTTACGAGAGAGATCACTGCATATGAAATAGAAACTTCAATCACTCATTAGCAGATGAATGTTAAAACGAAACAATAAGCAATCATACTTATGGTATATATTGGCATATTGCTATCTATCACAATGCTCTTTTCGGCACACTTAATTTACCAATGTGCATTTTATGCAGTTAGCTGTAAATGACAACATTTTCTACGACAATAATGAAACGAGAAATTTATGAACACGCAAAGGAAAAGATGAAGGAAACAGAATATAAAAAAACCACTTACAGTACTTTCAATTGAGTAAGGTTTCCAAATTCACTAGGCATAACTCCAGCTATATTTTGGCCCTTTAGAAATCTGTCATAGCAAAGATGATATTAGTATCCCGTAACAAAAACTAGTTAAATAAAATTACAAAGGGAAAATTTAAAAAAATTCAGTTAACTTAATATAAGATAGAAAATGGGAAATGTTAAAAGAAATTTTGAGCTATAACAAATGGTTTTAAGCTTGTTTGGATCGACTTATTTGAATTTATTTACCGACATAAATTTTGTGAGACTACTTCTGAGAGCTTATGAAAAGATTATACGAAATGGGAACTGAACTTAGGTATTCAACTTTAACTTAAATTCAATAATCACTAGAACACAATTTTTTTTCACCAGTATCCACTCACTAAACCGCCTAATCTGGTTCGGGAGTAAGTTCTTGGATCAAGTGGTTTCAGCCCCTCCCGAGTCTCGATCGCAGTTGCGGGAATTGAACTGTGGTCTCCTTACCAAGTTCAGCATCAATGGACTAACGATTGGTTGGAACACAACTTATTGATTTAAAGAAAAAGTTTACAATACCCTAGCTACATAATATCAATTGAAACAGTAACAAAATAGAAAGAAAAAAACGTACATGCTAGTAACATGACAAACGGTGTTATTTTGGAAATTGCAATTGCATGAGACATTCCTGACGATGTCATTCTCAGTATTAAGATTGTCATTACTGAAGCCTCCATCATCAACGCAGGAACGTTCTGTGACTTTCCATTGCACGTTCTTTAGTTTATCTGATATTGCTTGTAGTGATTTTACTGCAACATACACAAATCAATTACTTTAGGTAGTTAGTTACACCACTACATGCATTTCAACTATGTAAATTCTTCCAAGTTAGACTCTAAAGCATTAGCTTTATTAGCTTTAAAGCATTACTTTAGGTAGTTAGTTACACCACTACATGCATTTCAACATTTTACATAGAATATGAATTCAGTTAATAGATTTTTTTATGAATTAAAAGTATAATGAGATCAAAGATAATAAAAAATATGTCAATTAGGATGAATTCAGTTAATAGATAAAAAATACTATAAAATGCTTTTTATTTTTATTTTTTGGGCGCTCCAAATTATCATGTGGTATATAATATTTATATTAATGTACCAAAAAAAACTTAGCTCAGAACAATGGTGAATTATTTAATACACATCTTATTTGAATATGTACTATTTACATCGTTGAGGTGAATAATTCTAATAGATTCATTAATAGTGTTTATGTTTATTAAAAATCTTAATATATATATATATACGTTGGAGTGTTATGGTTTAGCATGGTCGGTGATTAAAATTAATAAAAACTTTAACAATTATCGAAAATATTCTTTGCAGGTAGAAATTTATAACTTATATAGATATAGATAAAATTGGAAAATTAATACGTAGATCGGGAAACATAAAGAATTTAATTTATATGCATCATTAGTGTAAAGTTATTTTACACATGCATTCAATAATATACTAATACATTATGTATGGTATTTAAGAATACATGATGTGTCACATTTATTAAATGATGTGACAACACATTATTGAATATATGTGTAAAGAATCTTTTGCATAACAATTAAACTCAAAAGTAAAATGACAGTGGTAATGAAATTGAGAGTAAAAATAAAGTTGACACTCATCAAAAGAATTCAATTATTTATATAGTTATCTTTGTACTTTCGGTTGGTCAAAGTCATTTGTGGTGGGCAAGCAAAAAGATGATGGAGAGAGGAAGAAAAAAGATGAAAAGGAGGGAGAAAGAAAAATATAAGGCAGTTTTAGCATTTTTTTTTAAATAATTTTTGTAGTGTATTATTTTTTCTTATAAAAATTAATTTAAATAGCTTCTTTAAAAATGACGTTTTAGGTATTTTATTATTTTCTTACAAATTTTATTAGATGATAAAATTTTAAAAAATTTCTAAAATAAGAAATTATTTTAAATAGCTTATCATAAAAAATAACTTTTTATAGATTTATTTTTTAAAAAAATGTTATTTTTATTAAACTAAAATTTCTAACATGAATATTTAAATTACTGAATGTCAAAATCACTCTTTTAATTTATAAAATGATGAATTTATAATATCTTTTACTATTTTTGTTTTAAGTTATTGTAAAAATCTTTTTTAAAAATAAAAAGAAAAATCTCTTTTTTAAAAACTAAAGCAATTTTTTTGGTATACGAAAACAAATTTCAACAAAAAATCCATTCGATACTCACCATTTCTATAATTTTTGTTGCAACATAAAAATACTATTATATTTTATAAGATTGCATTAAATCTTGAATTCTCATAATTAATTTGTCGTTGTTTTTCATATCGTCACCAAATATCACATCATTACATTATTTTTTTTGACTTTGGGTGTTGTTTATTGGTGGCTCATATTAAATTTGCACCCTCTATTTGTTTTATTATATATATCTCATTTTAGTTTATTCAAAAAAAAAAAATTACACCATCTTTTTTAGTTGAGATGTGATGTGACACATTTGTGAAAACTGAAGCAACTATAATTTGCATGAGAGTGGTTTTCTCCTCAATTATTATACAAAGCTTTCAATCATCTCCCAACCTGATTACTTACAATCTAAGAAATACTTTCTCTGTGATATTTTATAAGCAATTTATCCTTTTAAATTTATTGCATAATTAATATATCTAAATTCAGATACATTAACTATGAAATAAACTTAAAAATATAAAATTTGCTTATAAATTATCACGGATAGAGTAGATGATCAAACCATTTGACTTTTACTAAACCCATGAATATTTTAGGGTGTATATAGTTGGAATGTGACCTAATTAGCATATATATAATAATATCTTTAAATTAACATACACGTATGTGTAGTATTAAATTAATTAACATGCATGCATTTTGTTTTATAAAATTATTAACTAAGATAACAAAGCTGAAATTAGTTAGGATCAATAATTAGGGCAGGTAATGACCATTATCAAGTTGTTAATTGTATTGTCAATTTATCAACACTACTGTACTAAATAATAGAAATGAGTAACAGCCAAAACCCATGAATAATTAATAGCGGTCAGATTCGAGTTTGACATCACCATGCATTCTCTAGCCTCTCCAAATTTGACTTATGAAAATAAAGAAAACGTTTCTAGAAAAACTTCCCAATTAGCCATCATTTACAAATTATTCGGGAAAAGTTGACTTCGACATCTAAGTGAATTATTTTTGTTTTCAATTTTTTTTATAATTTAATAGTTTAAAAAAATGTTATTTTTAAAACACAAATTCTGAAAATAAAATTATATTTTTCGTTCGTAATTTATATTTTTGGAACATTTATTTTGTTAAACAGTCTAGTAATAAAAATGTCTGATATTAAAGTGAATAAATAAATAATTTCATATTTAAATTTTAACCCATAATAAGATGTATCAATCAATCGGAGTTATGCTCAAGGAGATAACAAGAAGTTATTTTTTTTAATATAAACATGTCTGGCCCAAAGGAAACCATCTCACATGGGATTGGTGATGAAAATAAACAATAATGGTTTTTCCAAAATAATAATAATAATAATAATAATTTATCATAATAATTTTACAGGATATATAACAAAGAAGGTAGCTCATGCAGAGAGAGGATTTTGTCCAAAAATTTAGGAAATATATATATATAAAAAATTAAGAAAGAATAAAAGAATAAACTAGCTAATCCTATCTGCAGAGAGGAATTTAGTAGAACATTTTCAACGTAGATTTACACTAATCTCATCTTCAATTTTAAAATTTTCTCGTATCCAAATATATGTGTTTTATTATATTCGCCTTAGATTTAAAATTCATAACTACAAAATCGAATTTGGATAAAAAGGAATATTTTTGGTCCTGTATTATAACTTTGAAGTATGATTTGAGAAACCATGCTTTAAAAAGTTTTTCATGGTAGTTTTTGTTGTATTATAACTTCGTGAACTACAAACATTATGATCGAAGAAAAATCCTCAAACTAAGAAGCCGTGTAGAAACCGACTCCATAGTAGTTTTTGTTATTGTCTCAATCTCTAGTAATTGGGCTACCCTCTATTTAATCTAATTTAATTTCTTCACTATAGTATAAAGTAGCATTGAATTGAATCATAACTAACAAAAAATGAATGGTACGTACCTTCATCTTGTGGAATGAGTTGACCATTGGATCCAAATTCTTGAAGAAAGCAATTCAAAGCCAAAAAACATGACAAAATTAAAATATTAATATTCACTAATTCTGAGCCTGACATTGTGGACAACATTTTCATTTATCTCAAAGCTAGCTTCATCGATTTTGTCTTTCACACACAACACTCTATGATTTATGAGACAACAAGCAGAATAACATGGAGAATCCAAGCAATAATAGGTTTTGTCTTTTTGGTTGTGTTAATTTGTTGAAGGAAATTTTAAATGAAGTGGAAGTAGAAAGATAAAAATTGTCTGACCAAAGATGGAAAGAAGAAAAAGAGTTCAACTCAAAGATATAATAAGAAAGAACAAAGGTAAAGGATATATATGTAATGCTAGATTATGCGAAAAGACCAATCTCACCCTAGCTTCATTAATTTTGGGACTCATTCAACAAAAATAAAAACATTAAAAACATGTGCTGTGAAAGCCAAAAACGGACCCCCCACAACTGCAATCGTAAGAGAGCTGAAACCATTTGATGTCAGAACCGACTCCGAATGAGATTAAACTGGTTATGAAAGCCAAAAAAAAAATAGGCTTAAATGCAGTTTTACCCCCCATGTTTTGAAAAATGCGGAATTTTACCCTCTATTTTATAATTTGTTGGATTTTGCCCCCCACAAAAATTCTGCACAAAATTTGCTTCTGAGCCTCAAGTTCAAAGCTTCGCACAGAACTCAATTTGGATCACTAATTCACCAAACTGGTGACGAAACGACCGCAATCGAGTTGGTTTTCCACAGAATCAAACTCCACTAAATTTAGAGTTACAGAGAGAGATTAATTACTGTTTTAGTGAAGGTATGTTCAAATTAATTATCGTATGAAACTACTACTGGTATTTTCGTTATGCCTCTCACCCTGTAGATCATTTTTTAATACTATTTACATGTATGAAAAGCTAACGAAATTACCCTTGTTGGCATTTCAATTTCGTCGAATTTGGAGTTACGATGCGTTCGGTAGACGATGTTGAATTTGAAGGTCATAAGTAGATTTCTGCAGAATTAGTAATTGGACAGACCTTCACTAAAATGGTAATTAATCTCTCTCTATAACTCCAAATTTAGTGGTGTTTGATTCTGTGGAAAGCTAACTCGATTACGGTCGTTTCGGTATCAGTTTTGTGAATTATTAATCCAAATTGAGTTCTGTGCGAAGCTTTGAACTTGAGGCTCACAAACAGATTTTGTACAGAATTTTGGTGGGGGGCAAAATCCAACAAATTATAAAATTGGGGGTAAAATTCCGCATTTTAAAATAAAGAGATAAAATTCCGCATTTTTCAAAATGGGGGGTGAAACTTCATTTAAGCCAAAAAATTATTAAAAACATGAAAGACCAATGAGAAGAAAAAAGGAATGACTACCACCTTGCAAGTCAGTGTAGCACATGATGGCGGAGAAAAAACCTTCATCTCATTAAATTTATAGTCACTATAGAAAAGCACTCTTGATATTTGATTGATTGATTTTTAGTCTTCATGGGACTAAGGGCCATCAAGATGAGGGTCGGTCAAAAATATACAGAGGCTTAAGGCAAATTTAAAGACGAACTAATTTATTTTAGAAAAAGAGGACTTTTCGTAGAATACAAAATAATCAACTTACAATCTTACACACAAACATATCATAGTCTATTACTCCTCTATTGATGCAAATCTAATATTTTAAGAACATTAATAATATATGATTATTAATGTAGGACCTCAAAATTTTGAGGGACTTGATGTTGTTGCACACCTCACACTTGCCTCGGTGTCCGGCCTAACAACTACTACCATGTGTAGTGTATAGTATGTGAAAGTGGCACTACAAAAAAACACATTCTTTATCCACGGTCAAAACCGTAGCTAAAATTAAAGCATCATAGATTGTGTCTAATAAATTGTACCACGTTAATTTTGAGTGTGGCTTATTCGGACATCGCATAATTTAGTGACGGCTAAATATTGGTATTTGCCACGGCTATAAAAAAGTTTCCCAAGATTTTTGAGTTTCAATGGACATTAGTTTTCTATATGAAAAAAAAATTGATTAAAAAAGGAGAATCCATCTTGATTAAAAAAAATTGAATTAAATTATATTAAAAAATTTAAATTTTAAAAAGTTAAATAAATCTTTTTAAAAATATTTTACATTTGTCTAAGACCACATGTTAGCAATTTTTTAGAAAAAAGTTAAATACCTAAAGAGGTTAGTTTGTTGGAAATAAGAGGCTTATTTTTATAAAGAGGTTTATCACAAAATGGAAATTGAATTGTACGACTGATAAGGCTCCACGAATTAGAAATATGAAGGGTAGAGGGTGACAATAGATTATGTGAATTAATTAGATTAGATGAATTGATTTTGTTTGGAGAAAAGATGAGTTGTTTATTTTTTTTAATAAAAAGGATATGAAGGGTTTAGGCGGCTAAGTGTGTTGCTTGTGTTCTCTCTTAATATATAAATAAATAAATGAATGGATAAAGGATATCCGTTAAGTCAGAGTGGGCAGTAAGGGGATCATCCGTATTGAGTTCAAGAACAACTTCATAAGTGAGTTGGACACCACACTCTTACCCAAAAACTTAAGGTATTAGGTTTATGGGTCATCTCACTTTCAACCTCCACTTTTCTAAGCAATGTGGGACTTTGCCACTCACACTTGTCAAATGAGACACCAAGAAGGCTTGGTATGAAAGAAAAGAAAAACAATATTTCATACTAGAATGAACATTGTAATAAGAATTAATTAGCACAAGCTTCTTGCTGATTTCCCTATTTTATATCCTTAAAATCTGTCTAGCAAATTCTGGATCATTTAAATTTTTTAGCTTTATGGCAATGTTGGTGTTATTGAGATTTTTATATTGTGTTTTACTTTGTTGTGTAAGAGATAAATTTGCAAGTGTACATAACTGATATAGCATTATTATATGCCTTATCTTTATTTCTTTTTGTTGAGAATTATTGTTGACATATATAAAGTGTGAGTTAGTTGATGAGTTGATATTAAGCAACATATCTATATACCTAATGCTTTAAGGTTTTTGGTGAAGATATGTGATATAAAAAAGCACATGTATGGTTGCTCTGGACTCAATGTGTCGATCTAACCCGGTAAGACTCTTCCTCACGGCCTAACAGTGAATCGCTGACACGAAGAGACTCGCGGTTGAAGGAAGATGTCGAGATATATTAAGTGTGAGTTAAGTCTCACATTGGTTGGAATAGTTGATGTTGAGCAACATATCACTCATGATTCCAAGCTGAGATTAAAAGCCAAGGCTACGGCGCCACCTACCTAAAAAACCCTCAAACCTCTTGTACAATGGATACAAACGCAAACAACCTTGCACGGAGGGTCGCGAACAAAGAAGCCTGAAACCATATCACCAGAAAAGTAAGAGGGTACAATATGGTAGTGCAGAGGAGAAGATTCATCACACGACCACCCATGGAGTTTACATTTTCGCACTAATCTTGTGACCTTTCATATTAAATTCATTAGAAAACAACTCAATAAAGTCGTTCTTAGTCTTGTTCGGATGGCTTAATCTTTAACTAATTTTTATGGGTTTATCTATATTTCAACATATATTTATAATATTCTAGCGAATGAAATGAGATAAAAAATTTACTATAAAAAACTTTATCAAAATTATGTTTGGCCCCATTTCTCATTAGATGTAGAGTAGTAATTTTTTTTTTATGCAAGTAAAACTTATGACATTTCATTCCAAATAATAGAAACAATACAATGGAAAATAACATCAAAAGTAACGCGAGAAACATGGGTAAAGATTGTCTGTGCAAGAGCATTAGTGTCACCGTTTGCTTGTCGCATAGTAAAAATAACGGCATAGTTGGAGTAATTTCTAAGTAAGGTTCGACAACTATGAATAAGTGAACCATACAGCGATTAGGCTTACTATTGTGAACATCATCTACTACCATTTTACAATCCATTTCAAATATCACCTTATTAAACCTCATCAAAGCAATCCACTCAAGGGTTTTGTATTAACCCCAAGTTTCCGCCTCTGGTGCAGTAAAAGTACCACCATCATGACATGAGAAAGCTGCTACAAATCCTGCTACCTTATCTCTAAGACATGCTCCCATGGCAAACTGCATTCTCCGACACGAAAACAACTGCATCAATGTTGCAACTGAGGTAGGTAGATTGGAGCTAGCTGATCTGTTAGCAGCAGTACTCTGTGCGTGCTGCCAGACATGTAAAGTATGATTTGCACGACCAATAATCTGCAAGACAGTCTCAACTTTGTCCTCCCATATCTGTGTGTTTCTCTTCCGCCATAAGCTCCAATAATTTATTCCAATCACCATCGATTTTCCAAGCAAGTAATTTAAGTCAAGGAAATCCTGTTAAAATATAGTACTTTCAAATAAATGCAAAAGAAAAAAAAATTCAATTCTGGAGGAAGCTAACTTGGTTGGCAGGATATGTTGTGAATCTCAATCATTGTATTTTAGAGTATTTTATTGTCGGTGCTCAAGGGCTCTCAATTATTTTAAGGAAGTTTCTCTTAGTTAAGAAAAAACAAGGAAGTTTCTATGTTTATCATCATGCTATCCCTATCCCACATAACTTTTTCTTATAAATTTTTTAAGGAAGTTTCTAAATATATATTTTTGGTCTTTTAAATAAGTATATTAATTTTTACTTTTAGTCTCTCTAAAAAAAATCTATACTAAATTAAACAATTAGTCCCATAACTTATTTATTAGTTTCATATTAATCTCTTAATTAATGTTACGAATAGATCCCTTTAATAATATGAAATGACTCACATTATGGGTGCATTTGATCTGGTAAAAAACAAAGGATTAAACTAGACAACTTTCTAGTACCTTTTTTTTATTTAGAAACTGGTTTATCGGACTGGACAAAATAGGTAGCAATAAATAGGACAAAAACAAGAATTTTTGTTCCTCACCGAACCATAGGATAATCTTTTGTCCATAATACAACTATAAAAAAAATACAAAAATACGAAAATATTCATTTTACTTTCAAATATAAAAATATCATCGTCTTATCTGTCTCTGGTACAGTTTTGTTCTATCCTATATTATCTTGTTTTGTCTTATATTGTTTAGTCCATCAAATCAAAATGCACACTATATATGTATGAGAGTCGCATTCAAATTTAACCCAAAACTTATTCACACATAAATATTGGGTTAAATGCAGTTTTTGTCCCCCTATTTTCAATTGTTTGAACTTTGAACTGTTGATCCCCTATTTTAAAAGTCATATATTTTGATCCCCTATTTTAATTTTTCTTGAGTTTTGGATCTCCACTCAATTTTAAAGTCAATTTTATTGATGTGTCAAAGACATTAATGATGTAGCACTGCACATTTGGCTAAAATATTATCCATGTCATTAAACTTTTCTTCTATTTCAATAATACTTTTTTAATAAAATATTTTACTTATTAAAATAATAGTATATTTTTTTGAATAAAATTAAAATAAACACTCCCTCCGGTCCTTTTTATAAGGAACACTTTGGGGAAAAATTTGATCTTTTTTATAAGAAACTTTGACCAATTTTCAAATGTTTTAAATGTTCAATTTCACTTATGCCCTTATTTATTATGGAGAGAATTTAAAAATAAGTAAGTTAATTGAATAAAGAGTAATTAAATAAGGGTATGCATGAAATAAATTTAAATTTATAAGAGTATTAAATGAAAATGACTATGTTAAATGTATTTTCTCCGTCTATGTAATTTTTTCAAAGTGTTTCTTATAAAAAGGACCAAAGGGAGTATTATTGTAATATTATTAAAATAAATATTATTAAAATAAAAGAAAAGTTTAATGACGTGGATCATATTTTGGTCAAGTGTGTAGTGTCACATCATTAATAACATTGACGCATCATTAAAATTGACTCTAAAATTGAATGGGAGACCAAAACTCAAGAAAAATTGAAATAAAAGACCAAAATATTGGTTTTAAAATAAAGGATCAAAACTTCAAAAAATTAAAAATAAAATGATCAAAATTGCATTTAAGCTAAAAACAAATTAACAAGAATCCAATTTACAGAAGATAAGCGCCACTAAGCATAAATGCTGATTCGCATATTTAGTGATAGAAAGAAAGAGTAATCAGAAAAACCATTCTCATTCGATCTCACCGGAATCTTTCAGATCTCATCTTCCACCACCGGAGTCCGATTCACCCGAGTTTAATTCAACCATTGGATCGGATTCCCTTTTACCCACAAACTCATTCACCCTCTCACGAACACCTTTCAGTTCCATTGATTCGCTTCAAATTTCAGGTAAAGTTTCCATTTCTCCTCCACCTCTTTTGTTGTTTTGTGATTTTGTAAGTGGGTTTTTGTTAAAGTTTGAAATGGTGATTGTAACTTGTTTTGTTTTAGGATTTGATTTCGAATTTTGAAGTGGCAATAGCTTTATATCAATCCTTAAATATGGGAAGCCAAGATGGTAAGGGTTATTATTCTTCTTGTATTCATTTATGCCTTCCAACTGTTTGATTATATTCATTAAAAATCGTAACTGTTTCAAATACCAATTTGAGTTGAATCCGAAGTGAAACTCGCTGTCATATTGGTGCTGAAGGTATCAAAATTGCAAATACATCCCTAGTGCCCTCTTTTGTTAGTAATTTTATGGACTAAATTGACTAACCAAAAACACATTTGAGGAGTAAATTGACTACCTAAAAACATATTTGAGGATCAAAATGACTAATAAAAGAGACACTTGTGGACCTAATTGCAATTTCAATACATTCAGGGACGAATGTGACAGCGAGATACACAACCAAAATGGTGGTTTACCCCTTAATTCTTAAATTAGTTAATAGTAATAGCAATGCAGACTTTTATTAGATTCAAAGGTGGTTATTGTTTAGTTGAATCATAGTGATCCAAGAGTCAATAACAATGCTAACTCATTCTGGCAAAAACTCTAAACCTAAATTAGTAAAAGAGAAAGAAAAATATTACTTAGAATTCTAATATTTGGATTTATGATTTTTGTGTGTATATTTGCAGCTGCATTGTCATCAAGTTCATTTTTAGATGACAAATCAGCCAAGGTTTTTGTTTCTGGTCACCGAGGTCTTGTTGGCTCGGCCATTGTTCGCAAGCTGACTGAACTCGGGTTCACGAATCTAATCTTGAGATCTCATGCTGAGCTTGATCTCACTCGACAATCTGATGTTGAAGCCTTTTTTGCATCCACAAAGCCTGAGTATGTCATTGTAGCTGCAGCCAAAGTTGGTGGTATCCATGCCAACAACACTTATCCAGCTGATTTCATTGCTATCAACCTCCAAATCCAGACCAATGTCATTGATTCTGCTTATCGTAACGGTGCTAAGAAGCTTTTGTTTTTGGGTTCTTCTTGCATTTACCCTAAATTTGCACCCCAACCGATCCCTGAAGATGCTTTGCTTACTGGCCCTTTAGAGCCAACAAATGAATGGTATGCAATTGCCAAGATTGCCGGGATCAAAATGTGCCAAGCTTACAGAATTCAACACAAGTGGGATGCAATTTCAGGGATGCCGACCAACTTATACGGACCAAATGACAATTTCCATCCCGAGAATTCACATGTTTTACCTGCTTTGATGAGGAGGTTTCATGAGGCAAAGGTCAATGGTGCCAAGGAGGTTGTGGTGTGGGGTACCGGCAGTCCACTGAGGGAGTTTTTGCACGTAGATGATTTGGCAGATGCTGTTGTCTTTATGATGGAAAAGTACAGTGGACTCGAGCATTTGAATGTAGGGAGTGGAAAGGAGGTTACTATTAAGGAATTGGCTGAGTCGATGAAGGAAGTGGTGGGATTTGAAGGCGATCTTGTTTGGGATAGTACTAAGCCGGACGGCACACCAAGAAAGCTGATGGATAGCTCAAAACTTGCAGCCCTTGGTTGGACACCGAAAGTCTCACTCAAGGATGGGCTTGTTGATACCTATAAATGGTACTTAGAGAATGTCAAGCAATGATACTTCTGGTTTTAAGCAGATTGTGCCATATCAAGTTTTATAGGTATTTGTCATTTCAATATGAAGAGTTTATTTTTATAAAATAATTATCCAGTTCTAGTGTATGACCCATTTTTCTGTACTATGTGGGATGAATTTTTCGGTGCTATTTTGTTTTTCTTGTTTAAGATATCATGATAGTGAAGAGCCATTGTTAAAAACCATGTTCATAAGGTTTTTCTGTACCAAGTGTTTTTGTTCCACCAAGTTATCATGTGCGTTTGTTGTTTAGTTTGAATCATTTACTTTATATCGAGTAAGTACAAGAAAAAAATGCTGAATGGAGAAACATTTTTCTTTTTCTGAACTAAAATTTGTTTGTATTACATTACAATATCGAACTGGTTTTAAGGTATACTTCAGTAGTTAAAGTTCTAGAAGATAAAATACCTTCTCCGATTCAAGTAGAAAAAAAAGCTAGCTTTAGTCCATAAAAGTTACTTCGGTATTGGATTGTATTAAGCTAGTTTTGACATTAAAACTAGTCACTCAAGGGTTTATTTTTCAACCGTGAACTTTCAAACCATGACCATAACCAATGATAAGCCGCCGACCATACTTGCTGTCTCTGCCGCATTTCTTTTACCACCATTGCAACCAGCATCATACCATCATGTTTATAACATAGTAACATTTTGAGATCAGGAACCACAGTATGAAAATAAAGCACTTCAACCTGTCACAATCAACCACAATTTCAAATCAACCTTCCTAAACTCCGTCATAATTTTAAGCTCGCACACTTTCTATGCATCTTCACATTACACAAACACTGGTTTGCTTTTACACCTTACACCCGCCCGGTACAATGCATCAGATTTGCACACTATTGACCAATCGAAGAATTGAACCCTTTATATTTTGATTTGAGCTAGGACCATGCCGAAGCTTTTGCCGTCTCTATGAAGGACGCTATTTCCAATGGTTTGCTTTTAAGTTTTATAGATATGTTCATTTCAAAGAATAAATGTGAAACTGACTCCTCCACCTCACAAACCCCAAATACACTGATGTCTCTCTTCTAATTACCCCTCTCTTGAACAAATTCTTTGTTTGTGAGTTTGTTTTTGGAGTGGAGGGGAGGGAAGTGCTTGTCTTCTAATCTAACTTAAAGATACCTATAAAGTTTTTTCTTTTAAATGATGTAAGTGTTCTTTGGTTTATAAATGATGTAAGTGTGATTGAAGTATTATGTGATCATTTATCATGTTCTTCCGTAAATTATTTTAAAATATTAACTATGTATCAAAATATAGACTTAGTCCTTTGAAACTCTCCTATAAAATCTTCCATAAATCAACTTGCAAACAAAGCCTCCAGCCCTCCACACCATATAAAATACCTTCAATGGATGGCTTTATGCCAAACTTGTTTGACATTTGATAGTGTCCTCCTGAGTTCCCACATCTCCATACCTATCTTTCACTCACATTCTCTCTTACCATGGCTATACTAAATTAGGTTTAAACTTTGTGAAACCTTCTCAATTGGGTCCAATGGTGAATTAGTGATGGGTTGGGAAAACAAATAGCGTACTGATTCAAAAAAAAATATATATATAGTATATAATACCATATTAGATTTTATATTTGATCTAATTCATTGTTACAAAACAAACTTATAAAGTGAAGGACATCACTCTTTATAAACTCAATTCAAGTTGCATCTTTATTTTATATAGATTTTTCCCAATATTCCTAAATAGAACTTTTTTAAAAAAAAAAACGCTTATATTATTTCTAGATAGATGTTCATGGATGTTGGAAGCCAATATTCAATCATTACAATATTTTTTTTTTTCATGTTCTTTTATAAGTGCTTGGTGAAACTCAGGAAAAGTTATATTAGAACAGTTTAAAATAATTTCTCATATAAGTTCAAAATTAGTCATCTCATTTAACTTCTTTGTAAACTCTTAGATGCTTATAAGGATTTTTTTTTTCATAAAAAATCTTATACTTGTTTTAAGTGAAGAAAAAATCTCTCATAAGTTAAAAAGGAATCTAAACCAATATATGTCTTGATCCTATGTGAACTAAACTATGTCTAGTAATATTGTCCTTAAACAATTTGAATAGTTTCATAGCAGAAAAGTACATCCACATGACAATACTGTGTTTTTGAAAGCCACTTATCTTTTAATTAGCCCTAAATTTTAATAACACCAAAATTTTAAATTTGAACTCCACTGTCAACTAAAAAAACTGTATTGACAAATCTAATTAAGATCAAGTCTAACACAAAACAGGATTACCTAAAGATACATCAACATATGTTGATTTGATGATGATACACAAGCAAATTTTTATGTCGCTAGAGGTGAATATAAACCCCGATAAGTGATATAAGGATGACTTTGTGGGAGACGTGGAGAAGTTAGAGAGTTGAGTGTTAATCTCCACCCTCAGCAAAAACTAACAATACTATTAGTTGACATAATGCATATGCTTATATCAATATCGGAACCTTAATGTAACAGATTAACTAAAACATATGACAGAATGAAGCATGCCATGAAACCAAACAGATGAGTCTAAAATTGAAGGGATTTGCATCATTTTAGAGACAAATGAGTCTTATAAAATGATGTAAAGTACCAAGTCTAAAAAAAAAATATCAACTATAAAGCTAGACTCAATCTCTATTCTATTTTCATGATATGGTGCCATGTCAAGGAAAGTGAGAAAGAACCCTTAAATTACCAACCAACAATGTTTGCTCAGAATCAAATAAGATAACTTTTCTTTTTCCTTGATTGATAAAAAAAAATGGTGTGGTAAACCATACAATTGATCACAAAGCAAATGTATAAATAGAACAACATCCATATGGTGGCTATGAAGAAGCATGTTGTCGTGCAATGCATACACCTACAAAACAAATGAGCACAAGATCAATCTACCAGAAAGGGCAGTTTAACCTAAAAATCAAGAATGGTCTGTTATGAATGTGAAGCACAATAATGAAAAGACTCAATAGTTAAACGTTTCAACAAATCCATCAACTTTCCGCAAAAAACATCAATTGTTGAAAAAGATGCCTTTTGGAATACAAAACTCGAGGGCAAGCAGTTAACTTAGTCCAGTGTATTGTACTACATCAGTTTCCCTTACACTTTTCATCAAGTATTTTCATATCAGTATGTTATCAATTGCAGATAGCAGAAATAGCGGCTTGTTCAAATTCCTCTACGCAATAGTGCTATAGCACTGCTATGTCCACTATATGACAATATTTTGTACTAAATAGCGCATCGCAGAACATTAACAATTTGTTCAAATTCTGTATGCTATAGTCGCTAGTTCACAACATTGTATGTTACATTTCCAATTAATAGAACCAACATTAAATCTTTTCATATTTTATTGCAATATGTTCACAAGCAAAAGAATTCATTATTTCTAGATGTAACTTTAGTGCTTTACTGCTTCACTGCGCATAATTTGCCACAAACCACAGCAAAAAATGGTCCATTTGGACATGGTGAAATTGCCATGATTTATTTTTATTGTCCTTGAAACTGACACCCTCTCACTATGTACAAATAAGATAAAATGAAATGCATATTTATCCAAAATTGATATGCACACAATCCCAGCCCCAGCCAGTTATCTAAATAAGACTTTAACTGGACATTCCAAGAAACAATGTTGTCAATTGTGGATAGCGGAAACTAGCGGATTGTTAAAATTCCGCTATGCAGTAGTGCTATAGCACCACTATAGCAGCTATTAGACAACATTTTGTATTAAATGGCGTATCGCAGAACAGTATCGGTTTGTCCAAATTACGCTACGCTATAGCGACTATTTAACAACATTGCCAAGAAACACTATCAAACTTCTTGAAGGTTGAAAAGTATATTGCCATAAACCAAGTACCAGACTCAACCACCAGACCAGTTGCTTTGTACTATTTATCTTAGGGACTTGCTAACAAGTGCTCTAGGGGAAATAAAATTTTGTCTTGAAAAAACCAAAATTTTAACTTTCATGATGTTGAATGCACCACTTTCAAAAAAAGTTTTTCTACATTTAGTTTCTTATCTAGTGCCCCTGGGCACTTGTTAGCATTTGCCTTATCTTTATATCTAATGAACAATTTAAAGCTTTTTGTCAGAAGAATGTTGACAACAGTCAATTCATGATACCAAAACAATTAGGCTTTGTTTGCGAGTATGCCAGAAATCTTTCACAATTTTTGAGAAAGTTTTATCATAGAGAATGATCAATAAATGCTTACAATTAATATACTTTTAATTTTAAGAATATTATAACATAAGTTAAATTTGAAAATTCCATATAAACCCTCCCAAACTCTTCTCTATTCCTTCCACTTGTTTCTTCCTTTTTTGTAAACCCTCCCCTCCAAACTTGCAAACAAAGCCTTAAGGATTGAAAGCAATAATGAAAAACTATTTTTTTTGATATAGCTGAGGGTACAAGCCCATGAAAGCAATAATGAAAAACTTAACATCTTGACATTAATCACTATGCCTCATTTTTTTTATTGTGAAAATTACTTTTCATTTTAAATGTATGAGACTAAGGTCTAAGGTAAGGTAACAAGGAACAACAGACAAAATAAAAGAGAACATGTAGCTGTATTAAGCTCTCAAATTCAAATCTAAGGGTTATTACGTAAAAAGGGAAAGAAAATATTGACATCTATAGCGCTCCTGAAACCCCTTTTCATGTAAGTTCAACATAAACTCTTGAATTTTATATGAAATCAAATCACATGCCTCATTACACCAAACACAATTCTGAATCTCAATTCTCAACATAATCGATCACATGTTTCTTAAAACATACTGTAGTGCTTGAATCTCAATAACCCCCGTCATTCTAAAAATATGACACAAATAGAACTAATAATAAAACTAGGTATAACATTTCCATGTCAGAAATATATATGAGCTACCTGATACAAAACACATCAATCATCTGAAAAAACAAAGAAATAAATCACATCTGAAAGCTGGAGGCTCACGTTTTTCAATTAGATAGTAAATGTGGCACAAAAAAACAAGTCATTAATGCGTAACAACATGAGGAGTGTTTAAAACATTGGGATAAACTCGCCTTTCATAATTTAGGGGCCGAACCAAATTTAGTCTTGTTAAGAATCCTCATTTGATTCATCAGAGTCAGAATCACTTGCATTATAACCTAATAACAATGCACCAAACAAAAAATAGTTATACTAAATTACAAAGAAAAATGATAAGCTTCCAATGAGAAGGGAGGGGGTTTACCTGGACGCTTATCTCCAACTTTCCAAACTTGAGATCTAAGCCTCGATGCTTTCGTTAGCCAAAGTTTTCCCTTCATTTCCAAACCAATAACATTAACCTCTCAAACCAAAATACATACAAGTACATCTACACTCCATTCATTGTTCATACATCATAATCACATCAACTACTCTTTATACTCAAATAACAGTTCATAAAATCCATATAATTTACAATAGAAACTACTCACATCCAGTTCTTATATTGCCAGTGCATATTATACATTATAAGTTTATAACAAGGAAACCAAAAAACAAATCATTAAGTTTTAACATTATTAACTTGAAAATACTTTTAAGTTATTACATCCACCCACAATAGAACAACTAATCTTGCTATTATACATGACTACACATATATAGACAGGAATGCAAGCATTCAATTAAATTCATATAAATGTGTGTGATTTTTGGTATATATGATTGTTCTGTAAAAGCTTTGCAACTGCAATCTAGGCCACGAAATCTGAGTTTTTTACGACTCCACGATCGCAACAGAAACCATATCAGCTGCAGTTCTTGGCAATACCAGGCATTGCAACGTGGCCGTGATATAAAACATTGTTAGTAGCATATACAAGTATTAGGATCACATAAAGGACTTGATATTTGTTCTTTGTAGCATCAACCCTTCATATTAAATACATGTCATTTGACACATTACTCACACTGATAATTACATACAATCACTTCTATTTTCTAAAGTTATCATCAGTGTCGATGTGTTGTCATATATGGTGTTTGTGTTTCTGTGTCTGTGTTGGTGCTTCATAGGTTTTATTCATTTTTAAAGTTCACCAACTTGTTCTTCTCTCTATTGTGACACAATATTGACTTCTTCAAACATCATAGAACCCCAAAAACCAAAACCAACTAAAACATAAACCACAATCCAATGCAAATTAATTAAAAACAACTAAACCAAATCCCAAAAAAAACAAAGAAACCCTACCTTTTGAGCATCTTTAGGAATACCATAGCCACTATAATACATCTGACCAACCAAAATCTGCATATTAACATCACCAGCTTTAGCCTCCCTTAAAGTATCTTTAAACCAACGCTTCACACAATCTGCCACCACCCCAGAAAGAGGAAAACGCTCGTTGCTATCTTTCCCTTTGCTGCTCTCCATATATCCCTTCCAATTTCAATTTCAGCACCTGGGTTTTCTTCAAAAACTGTTTTTTTTTTATACCCTAAAAAAATTCCCAATATTTTTTACATAAAATAAAATCATGGGTATGGTTTAAATTGAAGAAATTGCAATTGAGATTGTGAAATTTGTTACCTTTTTATTGTTTTGAGAGGTTTGTGTGATGCTAAATGGAGAATTAAGAAGGGGTTTTGCAGTTTTGAGAGAGAGGAGCAGCTATACGGGGAAAAAGACAGTGCGGCGAATAACAGAGTTGTTGTTAACGTTTGTGTTTGTTTTCGTTTTAATTTAAACACGAAAAGCAATTTACGATTCCTTTTTTTTTTTTGTTAGGATAAGCTGACGTGGATAATGTTCTTTGTCATGTTTATTTATTTAATATAATTATCTATGATTTTTTTTTTACAAAGTTTAAATTTATCTCTATAAACATTAAAGATCGTAAGAATATTCTACCAAACAATTTTTTTCCTTTCAAAAGTAACTTCTAAAGTCTAAACCAAAAAATATATTGAAATTACCAAACAATAGCTTTATTTATAAATTCTTATTTTTAACATTAAGATCAAAGTAACTTTTTTACTTTGGGATTTAGTGTGCTCGTGGATTGGTATTCCTTTGAAGGATTTTATTACTCTGTGTGACCATTTTGTTCAGTTTGCATCTTCAGCATGTGGCTCTCGTGCGCGTCGATCTTTTTTACAACTCATTTTTACAACTCTTTTTTACAACATTTTTGGTGATCTAAAATTTTAATCCACAATTTTCAACCCATAAGTGAACTGTTCATCCATACGCCATGCGATGTAATATAAATAATTTTTACACTCTAACTTACTAATACCCTATAATATTTTTTGAGGTCATAATTTTTAAGAGGTCCTTTGTCATTGCCCATGTTGCACGTGGGCTTGAGCCTCTCCTGATATGGTCAAGAGACATTGATTGACATTTTTTCTTGTTTGTTATAAGAAATTATGAAGGGTTCATATGAGGATGAAATAATGTTCAAAATATAATGCACAATAAAATATTCAGACATATCAATCTCAATAATCTTTACTTATATCCCTCGTTCTCATAATGTGCTCGCACACATCTTTCGTATGGATGAGCTTAGTGGTGGAAAACTTCATAATTAGGGTATTAACAATCATCTTATCACATGTTTTAAATTGTTCATCAATAATGAGTTGTGGTTCAAAGAAAAGTGAGATTGTTGAAAAAGTGAACAAAGAAAAGAAGAAGAAAAAACCGGGTACAATGATGATGAACTACGAAAGTAATAAATAAGAAGAAGAAGTTTGATACAGTGATGATGAAAGAAAAAAGTCTTGGAACGTTCAAAAAAGGCTCAAGGCTTTTGGTGAGATTGTTGAAAAAGTCTATCAATTGTATTTTCAACTAAAAAGTCTCTCAAAATTCATTCCAAAAAAATCCATCAAAATCGGTAGACTTTTGAATACCAATAGACATTTTGAAAATAATAACAAATCTCAATTGAATACCAACAGATTTTGTTGCTCCGAAAAAAAAATCTTGTTTGTCTTAATTGAATACCACAAGATTTATTTAACTTTTGTAGAAATCTTGATTTAATACCTCAAGATTTTTTTGTCATAAAAAAATCTTTTAAAATCCTTTGAAATCTCAATCAAATACACCTCTAAGAAATATATGATTTTTTTTTTTGTTTCAATTACTTCCTCGAATTAAGGGAATAATTGATATGATTAATTGCTTTTTTTTTGCTATAAATATTGCTCTTAAGTATCATATTTTTATACATTATCAGGAATAATTAGGAATTAGGAAATACATTTTGAAATTCTTCTAAAAATCTTTTTGGTTTTTTCTTCATCGTTGAAACAATTTTCTTATGTTCATATATTTTTTCACATGTTCAATTCCAAAATCTTTTTTTTTTTTTTATTTTTGGTATATTTTTTATAGTATGACAATACATTTTAATCATATATTTCTATCAATATGATTTTATGAGTTAGTTAGTCACCTTTTTTACATTTTATTTGCAAGATATTATGATTTTATGAGTTGGTTAGTCACCTTTTTTACATTTTCTAGGGAACATATATTTCATATTTTCAATTCATACATCAATACGGGAGCCTATTTTTTATGTAATTTCTACGGGAACGTATATTTCTTCGTTTGCATTAATATAAATGACTTTTTTATTTTATAATTTCTACTTTTTTTTTACACATTATAATTTATACTTAGATCTATATTTTTACTCATATTAATATGAAGACCTACTTATTTATAATTTTTTACGGTAATTTTTATTTTATAATTTTTATAAATTCTATATTTTTAGTCATATATTAATACGAAGACCTATTTATTTTATAACTTTTAACGGGAACCTGTATATTTCTGCTTAAATATTAATACGGGAATCTGTTATTTTTTGTTATTTATATTGTAGTCTATATTTCTGCTCATATATTGTTACACAAACTTTTTTTTTGTAATTCAAAATCACCTCAAAGCCTTTTTACGAAACCTCAAAGTCTCTTCCATATATTTCGATCAACTTTATGATTCTTTTAGTGGAGAATAATATAAACAACAATTATGATATATTTTTAATTTGATAAGAAAAAATACTAACAATAGGAATCTTCCTTAAGAAGATCTATGACACTATACATAAATTTTACGGTTAGTTTTTTTTTTTTTATCCAGAGTGTTATTTTAATTATTAAATTTTATATGAGTATAAATATTTATGTAGTTGTCGTTAATCATCTTCTATTAACAATTAAAATTTTAATTTTTCAATTTGAAGTAAAGTATATTATTTATAAGTCAATAAATCTACAAACGTGTTTTTACCCGTGATTGGCACGGGTCTGGATACTAGTATAGTATATAGTATCCACATTCACATCACATAATAATTTTAAGTTATTATAATGTTGGTTAGCGTTTTGGTATAATTGAATCTTAATCAAAACTTGAAAATAGAAATAAATAAAGAGGGCTATATATATATGGAAGAATTCTCTCACATTATCACTTTTCTTGCTTAACTCTCACGCTGGTATCACTTTCTCTCCCAAAACAATCTGATCGGTAGCGTTGATTTTCTTCGGTGTTCAACTCAAGTAACTTCACTGATCTTCACTGTTTGTAATAATCAAGAACTAGCAGATAACCTAAAGATCTGAAAATGAATTATGAATTCGAGATCTAACAAACTAGAAAACAACAAGAAATAGCAAAATATTCCAGAAATTTAGATCCTGATTTCGGTTTTAATATATGTATATATCAATGCAAGAACAACAACATAATAAAAGAACCTGAAGGAAAACAACATCTAAAACACATATAAACAAGAAAATATTGAATAATTCACAGAGAAAATAATAATCTCAAGATGCAAAGTGAATTCAAGTTCATAATAACCTAAAAACAGCAAAATAATCAAGAACTAGCAGATAACCTAAAGATCTGAGATATGAAATACGAATTCGAGATCTAAAAAACTAGAAGAGAAAGAGTAAAGATCTTAAAAGAGAAATAAAATGCAGAATTAGAAAACTTAGAAGAAATTGAGTGAGGTTATGATCAGAACAGGGGTATCATAATTCCTTTCAAGTTCATGAAAACTATTATACAGTGTTCCATAGCTATTTTTCTCTGATTCAAACATTGTATAAAAAATGCATGTGACTGAACTCTTGTTCCTAATCCAATCAGCTAGCTGCAAAGGTGTCATCTCAATGATGTGAGCCATACAAGGTGTAGTAAACTTCTTTGTGTCAGAAACTAAATCATCATGAGATCTATACTTTCTAACAAAATAGCTTGCACAATTGGAGAAGTAGCTTGAACTGTAAAAATAAATCCTTGGAATGTTTAGTTTTGCAGCTGATTCAACTGTCCGAGGATAAGCCATATCCGAGACTATACAATCTGGTTTAAGTTCTTGAAGTAGGATCTCTATTTGATCTTGAAGCATGAATATTCCTTGAATTATTTTACCAATAATTTCTGAGGATTTTCCATCTTTGAAATTATTTTCAATGTTGACGTGTCTATGTCGTGTCCATGCTTCATAGCTACTAACTTCACGTTTTCATTTATCATTCGCCTTTTGAGATGTATTTTAATTGGAAGCCAAGTCTATATCAATGATCAATCAATTGAAAATAAGCAGAGATATACTAATAAACCAGCTCAAAATTCATAGCATCTGTAATGGGAAATTAAGTAACCAATTTTGATGGAATATCCGGAAATGATGTCGCTGTCTATGGATTTCTTGAATAACAAGGCATTTGCTTGTGTAGTGATAATGGTAGCAAGTACATCAAGTTTTTGGCAAATATTCTTGCTGTGTCTATCATAGGAATCATATGGCCAGGAGATGGAAATGGAACAAAAATTACATCAAGTTTTTGAGACTCCATTTGCTTTTGAGAGAGATTTTTTTTTCCTGAGATATAAAGATAAAAAGAATGGTTTTCAAACATATCTCAGAGAATTTGATTCAGTGCAATCATGTGGTAGGCCTAAAACTACTTTTTAGTTCTAAATTGTTGTCTGCAACTATAATTGCCAATCAGACATATACACTGATAACAGTGAAGTACGTGTTTAGCTTTGTTTTAGTTGTGCTTTATCTTTTGTTGGGGTGAATGTGTTAGTGGATCCCATCATTTGCGTTGGTTTTGAATGGAAGTAGTAGTGACCTGTAGTTTGCTGTGTTTGTAGCTGGTTTTTTAGTGTGAGCATTGGTGTAGCTCTTTGTTTGTATTCCCCTGGTTTGTTGCTTTGTTAGTCTCTGTTAGTAGACTGAATATGTACTATTTTCACCAACTTAATGTGCTGTTCAAAAAAAGAAAAGAAGAAAGGGGGTCATTTCTGTAGCTATTCTCGGTTCAATGCTCCATAATCAACAGACTGACATGCCTTGTTGATGAAGTAAATCAGTAATTATGCATCAACTATGAAGCAGCTTGTTTCCTCATTGATAAGACCCTATTTACTTAATGTAAAGATAGTCATTTTATGGTACAAGAACCAACTTGACTTTCCACAAGAGAAAAATCAGTTCTTTTATCTTGACTGTTCTATCAAGAATTAAGCCTTAAGCATCTCAGTCATGACTCATGGAGTTTGACTAAGTCTAGGATCATGAATGGCTTCTCAATCAGAGAAGTAGAAGAAATCCCTCGCATATGATCAATGCAAATATGCTATATACTATTTATTTAATGTCAGTGCTTTTTCTTTATCATATAGATCAAAATTCTACCATATAATAAAATTTCTCTACATGAAGACTGAAGATAGTAATAATACAAATTTATGCCCCCATTTGTATATAATACTTCAATATTTGTAAATGTACACTCAAAATGGAAATCCAGCATCTAGAATAAAATAAAAAAATCACATGATGGAACACGAATTACCGCTCTCATCATTGAACATAAGCGAACGGTAGTTAAACCCAGGTCCAAACGGGTATAAATTGGACAATAGTGAAGATTGCACATGATAACCCTGTATGTGCTTTTGCTCCATATTATGATGATCATCAGTTCATCACCACCAGGCTGATCCTTCACGGCACAACTGGTTGGTTTGACCGCGACAGGGTCGCCATTCATTGTACTGATACTGATACATAGGATGTTGTAGTGGGTATCGGTACATTGACTGTAGCACATCTATAATATCATTGTTTGGACTTTCTCTCAATCTAATCAATACATTTATCCATTGAGAGATATGTAGGGTAAACAAAAATGAACCCAATATTTTTTTAATAGCTAGAGGCCTGCCATTTGCATAATGTAGCATGTCACACGCCAATTGTTCATAATAACTAGTAATATCAGCACATTTGAAAACTTTTTGATAGAATAATAATTGAAGAGAATTAGTTTGATTCAAGAGTGGAACTTTGTAAACTGCATCCAGTCCATACTCTTTTAAGATGTGCTCATATCTAGAAATTATAATGATTCTACTCCCTGCAGCAAAACATTCACGATTTACGGCTAATTTCTCCAGTTGTTCAATCCGATCAACATTATCAAGAATTACAAGGGCCTTTAAATGAAGCATCCTGCTTCGTATCAAAATAGTTGCTTCATAAGGATTGCTTACCCGAAGGTGTTCTTCCTTTAGTGTTTGATGTAGAATTTGCTTTTGTGCACCAATTGGGCCATTGACTCTATAAATTTTGCCCACATCATCGATAACACAACATGCTTCAAATTCATGAAAGATTCTGTCATATAAAACAGCAGCAAGAGTTGATTTCCCTATTCCTCTCATCCCGCAAATTCCTAAAACCCCAACATCATTAGCCAAATCCAAAAATACATGTTCTTCCAATTCTTCTAAAGGAGAAGTCATCCCCACTAAATATCTTGGAAGGCACTAAACAATTGGTTTTTGTCCCCACAAATTTGACTGTTTCAATTTTTGATTTTGTTACGGTTAGCCAAAACAATATCATTCATTGGTTGTACATTCGTATTGTGGTGGCGTCTTCAATAGTCAGCAATCCCAATCCAACAACCCATCATTCCTCTGCTTTTGATCTTTTCTTAACCATTATCAACTTTTGGATATGTTCCTCATCCGCGAGATCGTTTATATATTCGTACTCCGTTAAAAAAAAAACTAGCACGGGTTGATTGATTTTTTTTTATTATAGTCTCTCGTTATATTATTATGTTAATGTAAAAAATTATTTAAATTGAAAGTTATAATTTTTTTTGTTTACAATGAGTTGAGAATCGAACCCAGGATCTATAACATACTACCCAAATCCCTCACTACCAGAACAAACCTAGTGACTTTTATTTAAATATAAGTGAAATTATTGTGATTTTTTTTTTTGACGGAGAAACTATTGTGATCTTGGTAGTAATATTGTTTATGTTTCTATGTTCCTATTTTTATGCACGTTGATCTTAATTTTTTTTTATTGACTAAATTTTTTATAATCTTTGTATTTTAGGATATAAAATTTGAAATATTATTTTGTTCCTATTTGTATGCATATTTTTTATAGAGTAAAATTATAATGAAGGATATAAAATTTGAAATATTATTAAAACTAATAATGGACAAATTAGTAACTTGGTAGTAATCAATTTTTTTATATTAAGAAGTAGATAGTTTAGAGATTCTTTTTTAAAAATATTTTTCATTTGTTTTTTTGTTTGGATTTACAATGTAGCTAGTGATCAAATCTGCAACTCTACCATACTACTCAAATTCCTCGCCACTAGACTAAACCTAGTGTATATTTTCTAAGGTTAAATATGTTTTTAGTCCCTAATTTTTTGAGGACTTTTAAAAAAGTCCCTACATTTTTTTAATTATACTTTTAGTCCCCCACATTTTTTCCGTTTCAAACATTGGTTCTACTGTAAAATTTTGATTGACTGGACAAACGAAAATGACACATAAATACCACGCTGACTCATTTAATGATGTGGACGCAAAAAAAGTCCGCATTACCTTGATTCCACCCTATAATTGTTAAAATATGAAGGGAATAGACAACACCAAAATCATAGACATACGTATTGAGAAACATAAATATAGAGGAATCAATTTTAATTATTACATAATTTAGTGAATTACAATGTGAGTCTACACTATACTAGTTACAATAGAACCTATCATAGCTAATCAAGTGGTAGAGCACATAAGATCATCATAACTAATTGCTTGTTCAAAAAAAAAGATCATCATAACTAACTCTCCTAGAGTGAAGGAAATTAGTTACAAATAGTTGTAACTAATTATGCAGTTTACAACCTTGATTGCTTGTGATACAAGCAATGTGTGATCATTGTGTTCCTCTTCCATATGATTGGCTAAATCTTCTATGTCATCACTATATCATTCTTTTTATCATCCAAGAATACTCTGAAAGAGCATTGAAACTACCAATCACAGCTCAAAATTAACATTATCAACTGAGCAGATAGGCGAATTTTAAATCATGCAGGAATAGTAAGAGAAAATCATGTATTTGATGCAGAAATTTCAATCATAAAAGTAAAGAATTGAACTTCCTTTCTGTAAGAATTGAATCCCTTGCCTTATTCATTGATCTGATTTCCAATATCACAATTTTCAAGGATGCTTATGAGACTTACCGCACTTGTAAGGAGTGCCAAATAGCAGGCACAGCTATCACTCGAAAGAGTGAAATGCCTCAGCAACCTATGCTTTTCTGTGAGGTATTTGACGTATGGGGCATTGACTTTATGGGCCCTTTTCCTGTATCATTTGGTTTTCTCTACATTTTACTTGCTGTTGATTATGTTTCAAAGTGGGTGGAGGCCATCCCCACTAGGACTAATGATTCTCGAGTTGTTGCAGATTTTGTCAGGTCCAATATTTTTTGCAGGTTTGGAATACCCCGAGCTATCATAAGCGACCAAGGCACGCATTTCTGTAACCGCACCATGGAAGCTTTGCTCCGGAAGTATGGAGTTGTGCACAGAGTTTCTACCGCATATCATCCCCAAACTAATGGGCAAGCTGAAATCTCGAACAGGGAGATTAAGCAAATTCTAGAGAAAATGGTGCAGCCCAATAGGAAGGACTGGAGCCGCCGTCTAGAAGACGCACTTTGGGCTCAGAGAACAGCTTTCAAGACTCCAATTGGGATGTCCCCCTATCGACTTGTGTTTGGTAAGGCATGTCACCTTCCTGTAGAAATCGAACACCGTGCTTATTGGGCGGTGAAGAGCTGTAATATGGAAATGCAAAAAGCAGGTATGGAAAGAAAACTTCAATTACAGCAGCTTGAAGAGCTTAGGCTAGAAGCCTACGAAAGCTCTAAAATTTATAAGGAGAAAACAAAACACTTTCATGATAAAATGATTTCTAGGAAGGAATTTTCTGTGGGCCAACGGGTTTTATTGTTTAACTCCCGCCTAAAAGTAATGGCTGGGAAACTTCGATCCCGGTGGATTGGCCCTTTTGTTGTTACTAATGTTTTCCCTCACGGTGCAGTAGAAATCAAAAGTGCAGGTACTAACAAGGTATTTAAAGTAAACGGACAGCGACTGAAGCTGTTCCATGAAAGCTCGGTGCCTGAAGAAGAGGGACATGTTGAAGAGCTCTCCTTGGAGAAGCCGTTCTACCCAGCAGCTACACCGTAACCCCTCGGGTGTGTTCCTTCCTTTACTCTCACTTTGTGTTATTATTACATTGCGGACACTGTCTGGTTTAAGTGTGGGGGAGGGACATTTTACATTTTTGTGTTAAAAAAATAAAAAAATAAAAAAAAATTAAAAAAATAATAATAATAATAATAATAATAATAATAAAATAAATTATCATGAGTAGTCACATGTTCTAAGGCTAGGGCAGATAGTTGTAGGGTCAGTGAAATTTTTGGAGTTTTTTGTTTTGATACTTGACATGATAGTCTTTGCAACTTAATGCACAACTGCTTGAACACTGTCAAACTTAGTAATGTCTAGATAAACCTCTGAAATATTTATTCTTTAGACTAAGTTCTCTAATTTGAATATAATGGAGGTATGATTAGAACTAAGTGTGGGGGAAAGGCTAGAGTAACAGATAGACCGATCATTGCTATTAATTGAGAAAAAGGGAAACTGTTTAAGAGCTAAAACTAATGAATATAATAAGTTCCTGTGCCCGAAACTGGAGGAACAAGTTCCTGTGCCCGAAACTGGAGGAACAAGTGCTGTGTAGGATGCTCTACTCTGAGTAACAGGTTGGACTTATTACAAGTAAGATCCCGTCAGGTGAAAAGGTGGAGTAGTACCTAAAGCTTAAAAACAATAAATAATAATAAACTATAATAAAGCTTGAAGGTAGTTGCCCTGAGTTGATGTTGAAAAGCTTTGGATCTCTTGAAAAGAAATAGCCCCCCCTAGTCTGAAATTCTAGTTAAGTCCAAAATTATAGGAAAAGAATGACAGCTTAGCATCTAGAATGGTAGTTTCAGAGAGGGATCTTGACATTACTTTGGTTGACAGTGGGAGACAGTACACACACACGCAAGATTGTTATTGAAAGTTGATAGATAAGAATTGTGCCAATCTTTGAATTTTGACCCAAGGTTTGAAGCTTGAAACCTGGAATATGTTGACTGCTTGTGATTTGTTTTTAAATTTTTCATTTGAGTTTTGCTCGGAGTGCAAAAGTTCAAGTGTGGGGGAATTTGATCAGTGCATTTTAATGCACATTCTTCTACTATTATACTAGTGTATTCCTATGGTTTAATTTACTATTTTCGCTATTTTAAGGTGTTTTTATATTTAAGTTTATTTCTAACTCTATTTTATTTTCGGACTTAATTTATGAATAAATAGCACTTTGACACCCTTCCGGTCCGCAGGTCATAACTGGAGTTACAAATATCGGATTGAGGCGCGAGAAGATGCGTTGGAAAGCTGAGATCAAGAGCTACGACTTTCATGTTGAGGCCAAAACCCAGTTCGGAGCGCAAGTGTGTCAAATAACTGCGTTTATGTTCCAGACGAATTTAATTAAGCACAACTTTATATTTTTCGGCCCAATTGTTTTAAGGCCCGTTCCATGTATTATTTAAACCGAAAATAAGGCAGCTAGGGTTAGTCATTCACTGTTCACGGAAATAAGAAACCCTAGAGCAGCCACCACTTACATGGAGAACTAAATCTTTCTTTCAATTTGTTGGTGCAAGGAACTCGTTTTAAATTCTTGAGGTCTGTTTTAATAGCAAATTCTGTTTTATATTTATGTTCTGTTATGTCAATTCCATGTTCTTTATTTCAGTATGAAGTTGAATTATAATGATGCTTGATCACTTTAATTTGATTCACACCGTGTTATTCAATTAGTTTATCGCTTGCATAGATTACATTGAATAGGAATTGACATAAACTTTGAGCGCTTAGCAAAAAGTGTTGATTGAATTCAGTAAGGATATTATTCTGTCATTAGTAACGCTTGCTTACTATTGCCTATGATTAGTTGAACGCATTTGACACGCTTGTTTGAATGGAATTCGTATAAAATTGGTAACGCTTGTTTAATTCGGTTTTATAAATCAACCAGAACATAAGCATATAACGAATTTATTCTTTGTGAACCATATGATAGAATCAAGAACGAGTTACCCAAAGCCAATGAATTGATCGTTTTAAACCAATTATCACATTTTTCTTACGTTCGGTTAACAAACCAAACCCCCCATAATTTACAGTTTTTGAATTGTTTCTAATATAGATAAACCGATTGTGAGTCTTCGGAGACGACCAAGGTTAACTGCCTTGTATTACTTTTTATTTAAATTATTATTTGACCACGAAACGACGGTGATCAAATTATGATATTCTAATACTTTCTGCTCCGTGTATTTGGTTTGATCGCGACAGAGTCGTTGTAGTGATATATGGTTGGTCGCAGTGGATATTCGACATGTATAATATTTTCGTTTGGACTTTGTTTACAAAACGAAAACTTATCAACAAATTAGTTTGGATTACATTCATATAATATAATAATCATCATGTTTAAATTTATTAAAAATAAAATCTTTTTGTTTTTCCTGAAACAATCAAGTTGATTTGATAATAAAATAAGAAAGTTATGATTATTATATAATAGTTTGCTCCATCGGTAGCTTTCTGAATCATTATTTGTTTGCTTTTTAATACTCAATGAACTGAATAATAATTTTCTGAATAAATAAAGATGAAGATCTCTCAGATCGATGATCCGTATGGTGAGTTTTTAGAACTCATAAAGAATTTCCAAGCGGGAAGAATTGATAGAAGACGTTTCAGAGCAAGAGTGCAGGGATTGTGTAGTGGAAATACAGATTTGATTTTCAGATTCAACACCTTACTGAAAAACAAATATCAAATCAAACTTAAGATCACTGGTTAGTACTTTCTCAATCATTTTTCATTCAGTTTTTGCATAATTAATTCATGGATTAAGGACCTGTTTGGATTGATTTTTTTTTTTTTTTTGAGCTTATGCAAATAAATAAGCTTTTATGTATTATTATAAGTTTTTCAGTGTAGTTTATGAGAAAATAACAATAACTTAGAGATATAATTTTCTGTGAGTGAAAACTTATGAATTAACATAAAAATTTATTTATTTGCATTGCTTATTTTCATAAACTAAAAATTAAGCCAAATCCAAACGGACCTTAAGTTGTCACGCTCTGCATTGTTCAACAACAACTAAACTGATGTTACAAATTTTCGTTTTTTCCTTTTTGTTGGTAGCAGGGGTCAAAAGAAAAAAGGTGAAGAAGAAGAAGGTAGAAGAGAGTCATGAACTTCCTTGGGATATGCTTGATAACATTTGCAAAACACTAGATTTTCACGACCTCTTTCAGTTTGCCGGTGTGTGCAAGAATTGGAAGGCTTTTCATAAAATTTACTGGACAAATTTCATAGCATACCAAGAACCATTACTTCTCCGAAATGTGTATAGTAATCGAGAATTCTCTTCCTTAATAAGCATTCCCGACCAAAAAATTTATTCCTTGAAGAAGATGGAGTGCTTATTCAACTCTATCTATGTTGAGTCTTCTGGCGGATATTTTATCAAGGCGGCGGACAATAATTCATTTAAGATAATCAATCCATTTACAAGAACAAAGAAGGTAATCAATGCCTCCAACTTTCAATTTTACTTTAATGGTTTTTTTAACTATGCATTGCTTGCTCTTAGCAAATGCTCTGAGGATTTTGTTTTGGTGGTTTTATGCATGTGTACTATGAATTTGCGTGTCTATCAATCTAGAAACTGTGGTTGGGTTACTTATTCTTCAGAAATAGGAAATCAAGAGAAAGTTGTTCACTTTGTGGTTTTGCACAATATAATATATGTTGTCACTAACAAGGCCAACATAGGAGTGCTTAGCTTGAATTCTGCAAATATTAAATTTCTAAAACTGAAGAGTACTCCTGATGTAACTAGCAGAAACCTCAAGTTGGTTAATTGTGATGAACAACTTTTACTGGTTGATTTAATGGAAGATAAAATGATTAGGAATGTGTACAAGATAGACTTCTCCACCATGAATTATGTCAAAGTTGAAACTTTGGGCAACATTGCATTATTATATGCTTCAAATGGCTTGAAGAACAATTGTTATGCATTGAGCAACCCGAACAAGTGGGGATATGAGAGAAACTCTGTGTATGTCACCCTCTTTTCATCTACAATATGTAGAGTGTATTCATGGGATGATAAAAAATTGAAAAAATGCATCACGCTTCCAACTCCTGATGAAACAGGTGCCTTCTTGTTTGACTGGTGTTTTAGACATCTACAATACGAGATAGATTATTCTCTAGTTGAGTAACTTGCATATTGTACGTTGTGTTACTTATGTTCTTTGTGTTTCACCCCATTTTCCTTTTTGCTTGTGTCAAACTTGTAATTTAATTATAGCTAGAATGAGGGAGGGTGACCGTCTATTTAAGTCTAGTACTATTTATTATTTTGTCTGTTAATTGTTTCTAATTTTAAGTGTATAATTGCTAAAATTGTGTCTGCAATCTTCATTACTGTTTGATCAATGAAAGTTTATCCGAATGTTATTTTTTAAATATCAAATGTTGTTTTAAGTGACTTGGCATGCCTGAAATTTATAATTTTGAGCAAATGTACAAGATATACTCGCTGCTTAAATTTTTAATTTTAATTGATGAGTGCATAGAATTGGTTGAGGTTAAAATCAAGTAACATGGATTATAATATTCTTACGTGGTGTCTAAATCTGAGGGCCTGTTTGTAAAATTTGGAGGTGTGAATTTTTAGGTAATGTCATAACCTTTTGATTAGTGTATCTGTAACTTAAAGGTTGAGTCAGTTTTTGGGTTGATGGTGTAGTCTTAGCAAAATAATTTCTATCATGGAGGCATTGAGGATTAGTATCAGTAGGATATCTCTGTTTAGGAGGCAGGTTGGAGTTTCATCAGCAAGCTATAGTTTGTGAAGTTGAAGTTTCTCAGTTTGAGTGGTTGGTTCGGCTCAACAGAACTAAGAGAGAGTTTGTTTATATTGAGCGGGAGTATTTGTATTTGGAACATTTAAGTGGATGAGGAGTCTGTCAGTTGGGCAAGAATACATGTTATTTCCTGTAAAACTGCATTCAAAATTTAGATTTGTGCTGGTTTTGATTTGTATTAAGCAATATATTTAGTGGCGGTGGTCATCATATTTAGTCAATGTTAGGCTTAGTGCATTATGTTTTTGGTGTTCAGAAGATGCCTGCATCTTTGTATTTTGTAATAGTATAGGAGGTGTTTGTTTTGAGTAAAGATCCTCTGCATTCTTCACCCTTTCTATTTTTGCTATTACTAAAGTTTTGGGAATGTAAATAGAATAATGTAAATAGATTTGTGTAATTGGTGGTGTCATTTTGGTTGAAGTTGAATTGAATCTCAAAATCTGTGTTCAGTTGGCTTTGATTAGAAGTTGACACTTGACCGTTGGCTTTGATTAGAAGTTGATTCATTGCAATTTCTTCGGAAGTCCAGTAGCTTCTTTGGTTAATAATGACGGTAAATGGAATTGGAAATTGTTTAATGATTGGTTGCCTGCTAATGTTATAAACAAAGATAAATGCAATTTTTCCTCCATGTACTCTTTGGTTTGTAAGGAATCAAGCTCGATTCAAGGACAAGTTCATTAATTGGAAGATGGCTGTTTCCATGATAATTACTAGTGTTTCCAGATCAGGTAACTTGATTAAGCAAACTTTTCATTCTTCCATAACTGACTTCTGCATTCTTAAAAAGTTCAAGGTGATTGTTCATCCACCAAAGGCTCCTAGAATTACAGAAGTGTTATGGCACTCTCCCTTAGTCAATTGGATTAAGTTTTTTTTTAGCATCGTCAATTGGATTAAGTGCAACACAGATGGGGCTTCTACTATCTCAGCTTCATCTTTTGGTGGTATTTTCAGAGACCACTGTGCTGAATTAGTTGGTTGTTTTGCTGAGTTATCTGGTAATCTAAGAGCTATTGAGCTTGCTAGCCAACATAATTGGAATAATCTTTGGATAGAGTCAAATTCTGCTTTAGTAGTGCCTGCCTTCAAATCAGATACCATGATTCCTTGGCTCCTAAGGAACTGATGGTTTAATGCTAAAGTGTTGATGAGAAACATGAATGCTAACAGAAATTTTTCAGTTTCTTTTATGTATGAGATTTTATGTGACTCCAACAAGCTTGATGATGAGAAAATTTGGCTTGGTATTTGGAAGATGAAAATAATTGGAAAAAAATAGGTTTTTATGTGGCTTGTAAAATACAATAGATTATTGACTAAGCAAGTTAAAGCTAGAAATGGGGCTTGGTAATGCTAGTTGTGATAATTGTGGAGAGGAAGAAACAAGCCTGCCTGTGTTGAGAGGTTGTGGTCTAGCCATGGGAGTTTGGATGGCAATTGTTCCTAATGAGTAATGACTAGACCACAATCTCTCACTTTATACTTTGAGGATCTATATAAAATATATCGAAAAATTGAACTTTGTAACCAAAAAAATCATAAAACTAAATTTGTTTGTTGAGTTTTTTTTTTTATTTTAAATAGTTTGTTGGGAGAGATATATACTAAATAGAAAATAAATGGTTGAGTAGACACATATATAAGCTAAAATAATGATTAAAAATCGTTGATCCAATAGTTTTAGGAATAAAAAATTAATATAAAAATAGAGAATAAATGGTTGACTCGATACATATATAAGCTAAAATCATGATTAACAATCGTTAGTTGATCCATCGTAGTTCATGCTGAACTTTGTAATTCGCTCATAGCTGCAATTTGAAGAGTTCTAAATTAACCCATGAACCAAATTAAGTAGTCTAGGCTTATAAAAAAAAAAAAACTTTAATGCACTTTTGATCTTCCTATTTTGAAAAATCTGAACTTTTGATCCCCTATTTTAAAAGGAGGAGTGCTAGCAACACACTCTAACACACTCTCTTCTATTGGTTAAAATTTATATGGGTCCCATAAAAGTTATATGGGTCCACAATTTTTTATGGGACCCATGTGAATTTCAACCAATAAAAGAGGGTGTGATGGAGTGTGTTTGTTAAAGAGTGTGTTGCTAGCATTATTCTTTTAAAAGTCAACTTTTTGATCCCCTATTTTGAAAAATCTGAACTTTTAATCCCCCTATTTTAAACGCCAATTTTTTTATCCCCTATTTTGAAAAACCCGAAGTTTTGATTCCCCTATTTTAGATTTTTTGAATTTTAGTCCTCAAACTTAATTTGGTCAAATTTTTTGCTGATGTGTCCTCAAACTTAATTTTTATTCATGATGACAAAACGTTTCCATGTCTTTAATTTTTTTACATCAAATATTTTAAAAGTATTAAACAATAAAATAATTAATTAATAATAATTTAAAAAATCAGTAAAATTAACCTCTATACATATATATATATATATATATATATATATATATATAAAATAAAAAAATCAGTAAATTACCCAAAAAAAAAAGTTAACAATTGAGAACAAAGTCAATGAACGATTGAGAGGGAGTGAACAAAGACGAAGGATGTTAACACGAGCGTGATTATTTGTGTTTCTGATTTCTTTGGGTGTCATGATTGGGAACCAGCGTTTGCTTTTCTGACTTCTTTGAGTAATATACTGATTTTTAGTTATATAATAATGTAAAGAGTTTTAATTTTGTTTTTTCTATCAATTAATTTAGTTAATATTATATAATGTAAAGAGGTTTATTTTATTGTTTTATAATTATCATTAATTATTTTATTATTTTAATACTTTTAAAATATTTGATTTTAAAAAAATATTAATGACATGAAAATGTTTTGTCAACATGAAAATTGTCACGTCATTAATGAACTTGACACATCAGCAAAAGTCTTACCAAATTGAGTTGGGGGACTAAAATTCAGAAAAATCTAAAATAGAGGGATTAAAACTTCAGGTTTTTCAAAATAAGGGATCAAAAAGTTGACTTTTAAAATAAGGGGATCAAAAGTTCAGATTTTTCAAAACAGAAGGATAAAAAAGTTGGCTTTTAAAATAGGATGATCAAAAGTTTAAGTTTTTCAAAATAAGGAGATTAAAAGTGCAATAAAGCCAAGATTGTTATGCATTGAGCAACCCGAACAAGTGGGGATATGAGAAAAACTTTGTGTATGTCACCCTCGTTTCATCTACAATATGTAGAGTGTATTCATGGGATGATAAAAAATTGCAAAAATGCATTACGCTTCCAACTATAAAGGAATGAATAAAGTTGTATATTGCATTACTTTTGAGAGTTTACAAGAGGTGTATATATACACAAGTATAGTAACCTAATTGGAGTAAATTAAGGAACAAATATCTCCAACAATTAAGGTGATTGACTCTATAGACTTTATACAAATCCTAAAATAATAATGATAATAATTAAATACTAATTATGCTTGATATCCCCCCGCAAGTTGGGCGACCTGGAAGAAAGATGCAACTTGGATAGTAGAAACTCGAACCGGGGGCGAAGCAGAGGCTTGGTGAGAATGTCAGCAAGCTGGTCGTTGGTAGAGACGAAGGAAACACGAAAACGGCCACGTTGAACGTTTTCACGGACAAAGTGATAAGCTAAGGCTATGTGCTTCATTCTGGAGTGGAAGACAGGATTAGCACTCAGATGTGTAGCACCAAGATTGTCGCAGTAGATGACAGGACCAGCTGTAGGAGTGTGACCAAGTTCAGTGAACAAAGAGAGTACCCAAAGGAGTTCACTGGCCGTGTCGGCCAAGGCTTTATATTCAGCTTCAGTGGATGATCGAGCAACCGAGCGTTGCTTGCGGGAACTCCAAGAGATGGGGGTGTCGCCAAGATAGAGCAGGTAACCAGTGGTAGAGATGTAATCATCTTTGTCACCCGCCCAGTCCGCATCTGAGTACGCATGGAAGTTCAGGGGAGCAGTCGCGGAGATGAAAATGCCTTTGTCGCAAGAGCCGGCCAGATAGCGAAGTAGGCGCTTGAGAGCCAACCAGTGCATGGTGCTCGGGTTCTGCATGAACTGAGCAAGTTTGTTGGTCGCGAAGGCAATGTCTGGTCGAGTAAGACTCAAGTATTGGAGACTTCCAACTAGTGCTCGGTATTCAGTCGGGGAGGGCAAGGGATCACCAGAGTTTTTGAGCAGCGGAGGAGTAGCAGTTATTGGAGTGGACGCTGGTTTAGCTTCTGTCATGCCCGACTTTTGAAGGAGATCAGTGATGTATTTCCGTTGTGAAAGAAACATGCCCGCAGCGGAAGGAATGACTTCAACACCCAGGAAATAATTGAGATAGCCAAGATCTTTCAATGAGAAACGGGCAGCAAGTGTAGCAATGAGACGAGACAATTCTGTCGAGGAGCTCCCCGTAACAATGATGTCATCGACATAGACGAGCAAGTATAGTGTCGCGCGTGGTGTCCGCTGAATGAACAAAGAAGCATCGGCGGTGGAATTGACGAAGCCAATGGAGAGCAGGAATACACGAAGTTCCATATACCAAGCGCGAGGAGCTTGCTTTAACCCGTAGAGCGCCTTCTTTAGGCGACAGACATGATCAGGGAAGCTTTTGTTAACAAAGCCAGGTGGTTGAGCCATGTAGACCTCCTCGTTGAGCGTCCCTTGAAGAAAGGCATTGTTAACATCAAGCTGGCGGACGGACCATCCTTGTCGAACTGCCAAGGCGAGGATGATCCGAATTGTCACTGGTTTGACGACGGGGCTAAATGTTTCTGTGTAGTCACAACCAGGGCGTTGATGGAAACCCTTAGCGACCAATCGAGCCTTGTACCTATCAATGGACCCATCTGGATTTCTCTTGATGCGAAAGACCCACTTACAACCAACCAAATTTTGAGCAGAGGAACGACCAACGAGTTCCCAGGTGTTGTTGCGATGTAGGGCATCAAATTCAGCCAACATGGCGGAACGCCAGTCCGGATCACGAAGGGCTTGGGTAATAGTACTAGGTTCCATCGGGGATGAGGGACGGACATGGAGGTTGAGTTTGTGGATGGGTTTGACGATGTTGTTTTTGGACCGGGTGATGATCCCACCGCCATGGGGTTCAGTGGTCGTTGTGGGGGGAGAGGTCGTTTGTGGTTGTGGGAGCAATGTTGGCTGTAAGGAGGAAGGGGGGTCATTACTGGTCGTTTCATTGCTCGTTGTATTTGAGGACGAGGATTGGGATGTGGTCGGGGAGGAAATGCCAGACGGGGAGGGAGGCTCAACAAGTGAGGTATCCGGGGATGTGAGATTGGTGCTCGCAGTAGGTGGAGCGATGGTCGGCAAGACGGGCAGTTGGAGTGGACCAGTCTGTGAGGTCGTGGACGTGGTCGGTTGGGCCACCAGTGAACGGAAGGGGAATCCAGTTTCGACGAACTTGACATGGCGAGAGGTGTAAATCCGTCCAGTTGAAGGATCGAGGCATAGATATGCATGTTGATCAGCTGAGTAACCTACAAAAACACACATAGTAGACTTTGGAGCAAGTTTATGGTTAGCATAAGGTTTAATCTAGGGAAAACACAAACATCCAAAACATTTTAATTTATGATAATCCGGACTAATGCGGATGAGTTTAGAGTAAGGTGATTGGTGCCCGAGGATTGGGGTAGGGAGACGGTTAATGAGGTAGGCTGCAGTGGTCATGGCGTGAGGCCAGTAGGTGAGGGGAAGGCCAGCGTGGTGAAGGAGGGAGAGACCGGTTTCGGCAATGTGCCGATTCCGCCGTTCAGAGATGCCATTGTGTTCGGGTGTATGAGGGGGAGTGGTGTGGTGACTTATGCCATGAGTACTTAGAAAGGAACGAAGACCAATGTATTCGCCACCATTGTCAGTGTATAGGACTTTTATTTTGTGTTGGTAGAAGTTTTCAACTAGTGTTTTAAATTTGGGAAAAATAGATTGCACATCAGATTTTAGTTTCATGGGATATAGCCATATATAGCGAGTATAATGATCAACAAACAAACAATAGTAACGAAGACCATCAATAGATAAAACAGGGGAAGTCCATACATCAGAAAAAATTATTTCTAATGGATAAGTAGATGTAAGAGTAGATTCATGAAAAGGAAGTTTATGACTTTTATTAATTTGGCATGAATTACAATCTGATTGCGGAAATTTATTTGAACCTAAAGAAAAATGATGTTGAATAAATTTAAAGATGGAAGTTGAAGGGTGTCCAAGCTTGTGATGCCAGGAAGCAGAGGATTCCACTTGGACGGTGTGGGCGGAAGGTGAGATCGTGGGCAATAGATAAAGTTCATTCACACATGAGCCTTTATGGGTTGTTTGGCGTGTCTGCAAGTCCATGACATAAAAAGAGTTTGGTAAGAAAACAACGGCAGAGTTAGTTTGTTTGGTGAGTTGAGAAACAGAAATGATTTGTTGTTTCATGGAGGGAACATAAAGAGCATTAGACAAGGATAAATCATTAATTAAAAGTGTTCCAGAGTGAGAGATGTTTAAATCTGAACCATTCCCCATGAAGAGGGAGTCGGGGCCAGTGTATGGATGGTGAAGTGCCAGATTTGTAAGGTCGTTGGTCACATGATGTGTTGCTCCACTGTCGAGCAGAAAACCAGGCGAGGATGTGCCAGCAGTAGCGGTGTGGGCCTGGGCCTGGCCAGTGGTGCTCGGAGAAGAACGAGGAGGTGCGGGGACGCTGGGGTGTTGGGTCCGAAAAAGTTGGCAGTCAGCGAGGACGTGTCCCTTGGTGTTGCACCATTGACATCGACCAAGGAATGGTTTGCGATCACCTGGGCGTTGGTTGGTCGGTGCAGGTGCCTGACTTGGTCGAGGCTTGTTGTTGGTCGACCTTGCCTGAGCGTGCAGCGCAGTAACAGGAGCAGGTGATTGGCGTTGAGCAGCAGCAAGAGAGAGTTCCTGGATGAGGAGCTTTTCGAGGAGATCATCAAAGGTGATTGGAGTGTCCCTTGCGTTGACCCCATCAATGACTGCTTGGTAACCGTCATCAAGGCCGCGCAAGACATGGTCGGTCATGTCCTCGACGGAGACAGCAGATCCGAGAGAGGCGAGGAGATCAGCAGTTTGCTTCAGAGAGTGCATGTAGGTCGTGATGGATTGAGTACCTTTCGAGGCCATCCGAAGACGTTCCTTGAGTTGTTTAAGGTGACTGCGGGAGGCTTTGGCATAGGTGTTCTTGAGAAGCTCCCAGAGGTCGTGCGAGGTCTTCGTTTGGGACACCAAGGAGGCCACCTCGTCGGAAAGAGTGGTGAGGATGGCACCATAGATGAGGCGATCCTGGCGACGCCATGTTTGAAAAGCAGGGTTTGGTGATGTTACCGGAGGCGTTGCGGTGGTGGTGATCGTTGCTGTCGGCGCAGGGAACGATCCATCAGTGTATTTGAGTAGATCAAAACCATCAAGGAAGGCTTCTACCTGGAGTTTCCAATTGAGGTAATTGGTAGGGAGAAGCTTGGTGACACCGCTGAGGGTGATACACGCAAAGGGTTTGGAGGGTTCATAGGGGTTAGCTATGGAGCGAGAGCCATCGGAAGCCATGGGAGGCAAAGTGTTACGGCAAACGGAGAAAAAACGGCGTTTTCTGGTTTAACAGGGTAGGGCTGGAACGTTACCCTCTGATACCATATAAAGGAATGAATAAAGTTGTATATTGCATTACTTTTGAGAGTTTACAAGAGGTGTATATATACACAAGTATAGTAACCTAATTGGAGTAAATTAAGGAACAAATATCTCCAACAATTAAGGTGATTGACTCTATAGACTTTATACAAATCCTAAAATAATAATGATAATAATTAAATACTAATTATGCTTGATACCAACTCCCGATGAAACAGGTGTCTTCGTGTTTGACTGGTGTTTTAGACATCTACAATACGAGATAGATTATTCTCTAGTTGAGTAACTTGTATATTGTACATTGTGTTATTTGTGGTCTTTGTGTTTCAACCTAATACACCACCTCAAATTCTGAATTCTCGCGGCCCCACAGATAGGGGTGTGCATGGTTTGGAAACCACACCACACCACCTAATTGATGGTTTTGATTCTAAACCAAAACCATTTTAATGAGAAACCGGTTATTTTTTAAAATTAATTTGGATTTGGTTATTAACCGGATCGAAACCAATTTATAACCGGTTTGTAATAAAATTTAGGTTATTCACATGATCCAATTTTAAATAGGTTTTTTACTTAAACTAATTTTTTTTATTAGTTGATTAAAAAAATAGATTTATTAATTATTTTAAAAACATAATTTTTCATTAATTTTATGATTGAATTGGTTTATAATCAACCCACAAAGTTTTTTTTTTCTAAACCAAAATTATTTTTTACTTAGCCGAAAACTTGTTTTTTATATTGTTTTAAAAAAAATTATTATTGAAAAAAAGAGTAATTTTTAAAATTAAAAAATCTGATTTTTAAATACAAATGAAACTAATATTTATTATAGGAAAAAAATTAAAATACTAAATTTTTGAAAAACTAAAAACATTAAAAACTGATTTTTTTTAATTATTTTCAAAAAAACTGATTTTTATAATTATTTTTAAAACAAACTGATTTTTTTAATTATTTTTTTTAAAAAAACTGATTTTTTAAAAACATTAAAAACTGATTTTTTAATTATTTTAAAAATAATTATTAAAAGTCTGATTTTTAAAATAAAATAATAATAAAATAGTATGGGTGGTTGGTGGTGGCCGGCCGCCGGAGCACCACCACCGACCACTGGAGCACCGCCGTCGGCCATCGCGGAAGTCGCCGGACCGCCACCGGAAACAGCCGGTCGTCGCCGTGCCGGTAGGAGCGTCGCCGCGCCGGCCACCGATGGTCCGGAGTTGACCGCCGTGTTGACCACCGGTCCTCCACCACCTCTTTTAATTAATTATTTTATTATATAATAAAGAATTTTAAAAAATTGAAAATTGGGCCTGAATTAGGTATTGAGCCTGAATTTTCAAACCAATTCCAAACCAAATTACAAAATGTGGTTATGGTTTATAATTGGTGTTTTTTATTGGAGTGGTGTGGTTTTTTTTTTAAATGGATTTTGCAAACTAAGATTGAATATGGATTGGTTAGTAATTTGATTAAGGATATCCAAATTTTTTGCACACCCGTAACCACAGACCTGGCAGCCAGCACTCACAGACTGGCTACAACTTCAAGAAATTTCCTCTACCGTTCGATGACAACGGTCAAATATTGAAAGGTTCTCTCATCCACTTGATCATTCCCTGATTCGTGCTGTCAACTTTCACTCAACTTTTTACTTTTTCAAACATGGAAGGAACACGGCAAACAAACACGTTAGGTTAAACAAAGCAGCAACCCCATTACTATTACTACTACTCCCTCCGTCCCAAAATATAAGCAAAAATTGGTCAATGAAAGTTGATGTATTTGATTTAAAATTTAGTTCAGATACATTCACTTTTGTTGACCCCCTTTTACTTATATTTTGGGAAGGAGTAGTACTTCCTTGAATGATTGAACAACCACAACAAATTTACTCCAGTACTTCTTTCACTGTGCCTTCCATCACAGCCTTTTTTTTACTTACAGTTTTACAGTACTACTTCTTCCGGTCCGGTCCTATATGTTTTCTTTCTCCTTCCTTAACCACATACATTAATTTTATTATGTTAGTCGGAGCAGTAGAATATATCATCATTTGATGTTTTCTTTCATACCGATTCCCAATGCTTTCCATACCTACCAATCCTACCACAAAAGAAGATCAAAAGATGTCATTCATTGAAGGATCTCATCAACATATTGAAGATGTATGTAATCCACACTTGGAACAATAACATCGATGTACTTTTTCATAGAACCAGGCAAAATGGCTAGACAATCAGATCGGGGTGGGTGATGCAATCAAAATTGGACAACCAACCAACCAACAACAACAGGATGGATGGATGGATGCTAGATTTGACTCTCTTTCATCGCAAATCTATCTCAGATCTGACGCAACAAATTGGTTTGCCACAACCATATACTACCATGGATTCTTCTCCAGGTAATATTTAATAGATCCATCCACATCAACAAGTATAACGCTATACATTTAAATTAAATATGTACGAAGAATTCTTCATATTTTAAATATATTATAAGCACATGGCACCATTTTTTAATAGAGTGACTAAGGAGTAAGGATAATAGAGTGACCCTAACGGAGCCTTTAGTTTTCAGTTATTGTTTTACAATAATATTGGTACGAAATTTTTACTGTCGTTAGCAACTAATCTCCGTCGAAAAACTTGTAGTGCATACACATGAATCGGGAATCGAACCTCTGACCACATGTTTAAGAGGACGAAGACTTTTTAACACTTAAACCACAATATTTCTATTTTTTTTTGTTACATCTATTTATTAATATAATTTTAAAGAATTTTAAAATATATATTAAATTAATTCAACCACAAAATATTATATTATTGTATTTGTATTCTCCAAGTTTTAATAATGATAAAAATGGAGATTGCTAAATAATACAATTCTAATTTGATTACTTAATTAAAATGAATTAAAATAGTACTTGACACTACTAAGCTGGTGTTTCTTAGTATTCACATTCACATCACATAATAATTTTAAGTTATTATAATGTGCTGGTTAGCGTTTTGGTATAATTGAATCTTAATCAACACTTGAAAGTAGAAATAAATAAAGAGGGCTATATACATGGAAGAACTCTCTCGCATTATCACTTTTCTTGCTTAACTCTCACGCTGGTATCACTTTCTCTCCCGAAACAATCCGATCGGTAGCATTGATTTTCTTCGGTGTTCAACTCAAGTAACTTCACCTATCTTCATCATAACCTCACTCAATTTCTTCTATGTTTTCTAATTTTGCATTTTATTTCTCTTTTAAGATCTTTACTCTTCTCTTCTAGTTTTTTAGATATCGAATTCCTATTTCATATCTCAGATCTTTAGGTTATCTGCTAGTTCTTGATTATTTTGTTGTTTTTAGGTTATTATGAACTTGAACTCACTTTGCATCCTGAGATTATTGTTTTAGATGTTTTCCTTCAAGTTCTTCATTATTTTGTTATTAACAATAAGGTTCTTTATTGTGTTTCTGTTATGAGTCTAAATTTGTGGAATATTTTGCTGACTCGAACTTGCATATAAGTCTTGTTAATTATTAATTTCATTTCTGGAATATGATGAAGAAACTTTCTTCAATAAGAGGAGGAAAATGTGCCCTAACTCAGAGGGACAATTCTGTTGAGGACGTTGTGGACACCACTTTTGTTCAGAACGACGATCCTCTGCTTGTGAATTTTGTTACCACTCCCCCTGTTCCGGTCAGTGTTTAGAATGACAATCCAAGTGAAGTTTCTGATGATGTTAATGCTGAACCCTCAATTGGAAGTGAGGTTGTTATTGCTCAAAAGTCTCTTCCTGATCCGGTCAGTGTTCACAATGACAGTCCAGTGGTTCTTACTATTGTGAATCTCAATGCAGGGGACACCTGTTCCTAGTGCAGCCAGAAAAACCAGTTCTAAGTCTAAATATAAGGTAATTATTTTTATCCAATTCATTTTGCTTTATTTTATTATTGTTATTTAATTTCATTTGTTTTTTCTTTTAAAATGCTAGGTAGGAAGAAATGCAATAAGAGCTCTCTTTGGTCTCAGATGGACCCCGGATGAGAATCAAATTTTGGAACAAGCAATCAACATGTTTGATTCTAATTCTGATTTGATTGTGAAGCATTGTTTGCCACTTCTCAAATGGCGGGATGCCAAGTCTATTAGAATGAGGCTTAAGAGAGTTGAAGATAATAAGAAGGGGAAGAAGACAAATGGTGCTGCTAATGCCTTGACAGTTGGACTAGCTACTGTTGTTTCTATGGCAGCCAAAAAAGCTGTTGATGATGTTACGAACAGTATCTAGCCAAGCTGCCAAGGCATCAGCAGCACCATTTGTCTTCTTCCCCTTCCTATTATCTTCAACTCTCTTAAGCCTCGTTCTAATGGACTTGGCATCCCGCCATTTGAGAAGTGGCAGACAATGCTTCACAATCAAATCAGAATTAGAATCAAACATGTTGATTGCTTGTTCCAAAATTTGATTCTCATCCGGGGTCCATCTGAGACCAGGGAGAGCTCTTGTTGCATTTCTTCCTACCTAGCATTTTAAAAGAAAAAACAAATGAAATTAAATAACAATTGAACAATAATAAAATAAAGCAAAATGAATTGGATAAAAATAATTACCTTATATTTAGACTTAGAATTGGTTTTTCTGGCTGCACCAGGAACAGATGTCCCCTACATTGAGATTCACAATAGTAGGAACCACTGGACGGTCATTCTGAACACTGACCGGATCAGGAAGAGGCTTTTGAGCAATAAGAACCTCACTTCCAATTGAGGATTCAGCAGTAACATCATCAGAAACCTCACTTGGATTGTCATTCTGAATACTGATCGGAACAACGGGAGTTATAACGAAATTCACAAGCAGAGGATCGTCGTTCTGAACAAATCCTCAACAGAATTGTCCCTCTGAGTTAGGGCACATTTTCCTCCTCTTATTGAAGAAAGTTTTTTCATCCTATTCCAGAACTGAAATTAATAATTAATAAAACTTATATGCAAGTTCGAGTCAGCAAAATATTCCACAAATTTAGACTCATAACAGAAACACAATAGAGAACCTTATTATTAATAACAAAATAATGAAGAACTTGAAGGAAAACATCTAACCAGTTCATCCAACCAGTTTTTGATGACAAAGCACAACACAACGGCGAGCTTCAAGGTACAAATTTTACCAATTTTTTTTATAATTTATTTCTTTTGATTAAATCATACGACAAAACGAAAACTTATCAACAAATTAGTTTGGATTACATTCATATAATATAATAATCATCATGTTTAAATTTATTAAAAATCAAATCTTTTTGTTTTTCCTGAAACAGTCAAGTTGATTTGATAATAAAATAAGAAAGTTATGATTATTATATAATAGTTTGCTCCATCGGTAGCTTTCTGAATCATTATTTGTTTGCTTTTTAATACTCAATGAACTGAATAATAATTTTCTGAATAAATAAAGATGAAGATCTCTCAGATCGATGATCCGTATGGTGAGTTTTTAGAACTCATAAAGAATTTCCAAGCGGGAAGAATTGATAGAAGACGTTTCAGAGCAAGAGTGCAGGGATTGTGTAGTGGAAATACAGATTTGATTTTCAGATTCAACACCTTACTGAAAAACAAATATCAAATCAAACTTAAGATCACTGGTTAGTACTTTCTCAATCATTTTTCATTCAGTTTTTGCATAATTAATTCATGGATTAAGGACCTGTTTGGATTGATTTTTTTTTTTTGAGCTTATGCAAATAAATAAGCTTTTATGTATTATTATAAGTTTTTCAGTGTAGTTTATAATTTTCTGTGAGTGAAAACTTATGAATTAACATAAAAGTTTATTTATTTGCATTGCTTATTTTCATAAGCTCAAAAATAAGCCAAATCCAAATGGACCTTAAGTTGTCACGCTCTGCATTGTTCAACAACAACTAAACTGATGTTACGAATTTTCATTTTTTCCTTTTTGTTGGTAGCAGGGGTCAAACGAAAATATGTGAAGAAGAAGGTAGAAGAAAACCGTGAACTTCCTTGGGATGTTCTTGATAACATTTGCAAAACACTAGATTTTCACGACCTCTTTCAGTTTGCCGGTGTGTGCAAGAATTGGAAGGCTTTTCATAAAATTTACTGGACAAATTTCATAGCATACCAAGAACCATTACTTCTCCGAAATGTGTATAGTAATACGCATCTTCAAGAATTCTTTTCCTTAATAAGCATTCCCAATCAAAAAATTTATTCCTTGAAGAAGATGGAGTGCTTATCCAACTCTATGTATGTCGCGTCTTCTAGCGGATATTTTATCAAGGCGGGATTCAATGATTCATTTCAGATATTCAATCCATTTACAAGAGCAAAGAAGGTAATCAATGCCTCTAACTTTGAAGTTATCTCTAATGCTTTTGCTAGCCATGCATTGCTTGCTCTTAGCAAATGCTCCGAGGATTTTGTTTTGGTGGTTTTATGCATATGCTCTAGGAATTTGCGTGTCTATCAATCTAGAAACTATGGTTGGGTTAGTTATTCTTCAGCAATAGGAAATCAAGAAGAGAAGATTGTTCACTTTGTGGTTTTGCACAGTATAATATACCTTGTCACTAACAAGGCCAACATAGGAGTGCTTAGCTTGAATTCTACAATCATTAAATTTCTAAAACTGAAGAGTACTCCTGATGTAACTAGCATACACCTTAAGCTGGTTAATTGTGATGAACAACTTTTACTGGTTGATTTAATGGAAGATAAAATGATTAGGAATGTGTACAAGATAGACTTCTCCACCATGAATTATGTCAAACTTGAAACTTTGGGGGATATTGCATTATTTTATGCTTGTAATGGTTTGAAGAAAGATTGTTATGCATTGAGCAACCCGAACAAGTGGGGATATGAGAGAAACTCTGTGTATGTCACCCTCTTTTCATCTACAATATGTAGAGTATATTCATGGGATGATAAAAAATTGCAAAAATGCATTATGCTTCCAACTCCCGATGAAACAGGTGTCTTCGTGTTTGACTGGTGTTTTAGACATCTACAATACGAGATAGATTATTCTCTAGTTGAGTAACTTGCATATTGTACGTTGTGTTACTTATGTTCTTTGTGTTTCACCCCATTTTCCTTTTTGCTTGTGTCAAACTTGTAATTTAATTATAGCTAGAATGAGGGAGGGTGACCGTCTATTTAAGTCTAGTACTATTTATTATTTTGTCTGTTAATTGTTTCTAATTTGAAGTGTATAATTGCTAAAATTGTGTCTGCAATCTTCATTACTGTTTGATCAATGAAAGTTTATCCGAATATATATATATATATATTTTAAATATCAAATGTTGTGATACAAGCAATGTGTGATCATTGTGTTCCTCTTCCATCTGATTGGCTAAATCTTCTATGTCATCACTATATCATTCTTTTGATCATCCCAGAATACTCCGTAAGAGCATTGAAACTACCAATCATGCATTTGGAATCAAGCTCAAAATTAACATTATCAAGTTGAAGTACATACACCCACTCATGTATAGAGGATAATAGACCACACAGCTTCGCCATTATCAACCGAGCAGATAGGTGAATTTTAAATCATGCAGGAATAGTAAAAGAAAATCGTGTATTTGATGCAGAAATTTCAATCATAAAAGTTATAAACCTCCAACATGTTCATCACAAGATTTTGCAATTGAAATTCATCATCCCTTATCTATTTTGCTGAGATTCTTCCTGACCTTGTACACCCTGTGTTGCTTCCTGACCCTGTATTTATAAGTTGCAACATCTATATTCACTCTAATCGAAAATCTATTATAAAATAAAACAAATCACATTATGGAACAATAATTAGGATTGTCATCGAACATAAAGGAAGGCTCAAATGGGTTCAAGTAGGACACTAGTAGTGAAGGTTGTACTCCATGATAACCCTGCTCCATGTAATCATTATCACGCTTAGGGTGAACCTCCACAACAGTATAATTGGTTTGACCGTGACAGCGTCCCTTGTACTGACACATGGGAGGCTGTACTCGTAGTTGCGAAACATCCATAATATTTTCGTTTGGATTTTCTCCGGTTGTTCAATTTGATCAACATTATCGAGAATTACAAGAGCCTTTAGATGAAGCATGCTGCTTTGTATCAAAGTAGTTACCTCATAAGGCTTGCATACTTCAAGGTGTTCTTGTTCTTCCTTTAGAATTTGATGTAGAATTTGCTTTTGTGCCCCAATTGGGCCATCGGCTCTATAAATTTTGCTCACATCTTCAATAACGCAACATGCTTCAAATTCATGAAAGATCTTGTTATATAAAACAGCTGCAAGAGTTGATTTCCCTATTCCTCTCATCCCGTAAATTCCTACGACCTGAACATCATTAGTCGAATCCAAAAGTACAAGTTTTTCTAATTCTTCTAAAGGCGAAGTCATCCCCACTAAATCTTTTGGAAGGCTTGAAAACTTATGACCTAATAAATCCATTATATGTTGAGCAATCTTTTCAATCTCGGCACTTTGATACCTGAAATTTTAAAAATGTTAATAAATAACCTAAAACATGACCATATAGGAAAAAAAAAAGTATGTGCAGGTCAAGGCACGTCCGATGCTGCCAGACTTGTGGTTACATTTAATTACTTATATTTTTGTAAATTGTGTCAATGCTTCATAGTATCGGAGAGAAAATTACTTGTGGCGTAAATCCCAGCAAGTGATATCGGCCACTTTTGTCAGAGCTTTTCTCCATCTTCTCACCATTTCTAAGTCATGTTTGAGCCTTTCTTCATGTTTTTCAAAGGCTTCAGCATAACTTCCTTTTTGGTGTCTCACTTCTGATGGATCAACATCATAGAAAATAGGCAGAATAAGTCTTCCAGATTTTAGAGCACAATTAAGTATTTGATCCAGTTCTCGCAAGCACCATGTTGAGAAAGCATAGTTCTTTGAGAAAATCACAATGAAATTCCGAGATCCTTCGATTGCACGATGGAGTTCAGGTGCTATGGATTCGCCTTTCTTGAGATTTTTATCATCCTTAAATGGAAACATTCCTTTTCTTTGGAAGGCAGCAAAAAGATGATCGGTAACATTACAGCGCTTGTCTGCACCTCTGAAGCTAACAAACACGTCGTAAGAATATCTCATTCTCAATGGGATGATGATGATGATGCTACTGCTGGTACTTTTGTTTTGGATGATGCTGTTATTGGAAGCTATTCAAATTGCAAAAGCTAATCCTTAAAATAAAAAAAATTGCAAAAGCTAAAGCTAAATTGCTGAGTAATAATCAGTGGCAGTATATATGTGACTGCATATGTAAGAAACCTGAAGAAGTGGGTTGGTAGGGACTTGGTTAGGGACTTGGGATTTTTATGGGAAAGTCTTGCCCCATCAAAAGTTATTGTGTTCTCTTGGAAACTCTTACTACGTCGCTTACCAATAAGGGTTAATCTTGCTAAATGGGGAATTGTCGACCACGGCTCCAACACTTTTTGTGTGTTATGCCCGATGCACTTAGAGTGTGAGGGTCATCTCTTTGGATGGTGCGCTTTTGCTTCGTCTCTATGGAGTAAAGTGTTTAAGTGTTTTGGTTGGGATGTGGCAGTACCGAGAGATCCACTTGAGATTTTCCGAAGATTTTGCACGGGGAGGGGGAGCGGCAAAATACTTAAGGGTCTTCTTGCGGTGTGGCATGTGGTGGTGGGGGCTATTTGGAAACTTAGAAATGATTTGATTTTCAACTCACAAGTGCCGGTGGTGGATGATATTCTACATCGTATCATCTCTACCTCATGGAAGTGGTTAGTTGATAAAAAGATGGGTGGTGTGTGTTCTCTTTATGAATAGAAAACCTATCCTATGGATTGTATTCGTAGGTAGTGGATGACTTTTTGCTCTCGTTTTTAACTTTGGGTCAAGTACCCCTTGTACTTAATCCCGAGTTTGTGGGTATAGAGGTATAGTACCATTTGTACTTTCTCCATTTGTGACTTTGTTATATATATAGGGGTTTTCTAACTTAGACCCTAGTTAGGTCTAAGTTAGCAAGGTGCACCTTTTCAATTGGACCAAAATACCCATTCTTTTTAATTAATTAACCAAAATACCCATTAATAGACGCGGATCCAGTGTCGCGCGCGTACCGAAGGACCATGGTTACAGACCGTTGATTTCCATCAGACAGCCAAGATCTGATCTCATCAAGACTGTCTGATCAATCCGACAGCCCAGATCATCCTGATCCATCAGATTCTAGCGCGTGCGCCACACTAGATTACACCCTGGAGAGAGAAAAATTTGCTTTTTAAAAGTAGGAAAAATTGGGTTTTTTTTTCTGTGTCCAAATCAAACGAACCAAGTCTCTATTTGTAGAGAAAAAAAAATTATGAATTTTGGTATAAAAAATAAAAATAAAAAATTAATTTACAACGAAATAATTGAGTTCAAAGTATTAAATGGAAAAAAATCACGGCCAGCCAATCAGACAGCGACACGTGTCCTGCTTTTAAAAAGTAGATTCTTCTCTCTCCAGGGTGTAATCCAGTGTGGTGCACGCGCTGGAATCTGATGGATTCGGATGATCTGGGCTGTCTGATTGATCAGACAGTCTTGATGAGATCAGATCTTGGCTGTCTGATGGAAATCAACGGCCTGTAACCATTGTCCTGCGGTACGCGCGCGACACTGGATCCGCGTCCATTAATGGTAATTTGGTTAATTAATTAAAAAGAATGAGTATTTTGGTCCAACTGAAAAGGTGCACTTTGCTAATTTAGACCCAACTGGGTCTAAATTAGCAGCCCCCATATATATATATATATATATATATATATATATATATATGTGTGTAACATTTGGTGTCAAACTAGTTGGTGTCATTTGATTCTGACTCATATATATATATACACACGAATACACTTTTGCTGTTAAAAAAAAGTATATTAAAATAATTTCTCATTTTTTTTGGTGTGGCCAATAATTTTTCATTTTTTTCGAGCGGGTGGCCGTGGCCCACCCCAGCCATGTTTCGCCCAACTCCCATTTTCGTCACCACGGCCACCAATGAAAATTAAATCAACTCATTGAATTTAATAGTTAGGTTAAATCCCTTGCCAGTAATAATGCAAATTGTAATTGTTTCTCCAATTTGATTGCTAAATTGATTTTGTTCATTGTTTCTCCAATCTTGATTGTTAAATTGATTTTGTCTACTATCCCACAACACCATCAGCAAAAGTAATGAGAATGAAAATAAAAATAGAAATTCATGGTGGAAGCATCTTGGAAGAAGGTAGAGTAATAATGATGAGAAAAAAGTGACAAAGAACCACACCAACATGAATCTCGAAGACAAGGAAAAAAAACACTCAGATTTTGCGAGTGAACAAAGTCAATTTTGATACTGTGGAGTTAACGTATCCCATCTTATATTCAATTATATTATTTATTTATTTTATTTTATTGGTTTTTCACCACCAGTTGAATCTGGTTTGGGGGTCAGTTCTGACATCAGGTAGTTCCAGCACCCTCCCGATCGCAGTTGCAGGGATCAAACCGTGGTTCTTCCTATCAAATTCAGCATCAATCATCACTAAACCATCTAACGATTGATTTAATTATATTATTTATTGATCATACAAGAAATAGTCTAACTAATCAAATAACATAAATCAACACCTCTGCATCATAAAGACGTAATTTTTTTTTGTTGAAGTAGGTTAGTGGCTAAAAATTCCACCCATAAGGTGGATAAGTGGGATGATCATGATTTGAACCTCAGCCCCCTACATATAAAATGCAATGTCTCTTTGGGACCTGGGAGTGTGCTCCTCTTGAGGTCTGAGGTTCGATTCTCTCTGGTGCCAATTTGGGTGGGCTAATTTAGCTTCTTCAAAAAAAAAAAATGTAATGTCTCTGCCAACTGAGTTAAATTCAGAGGACAAAGACGTAAATTTAATAGAAGGAAAAAAAAATAGCTAAATATTTGAAGGAAAATAACCCGTAATAAGTAGTTGATCCAATGATGATTAACGCTGGACTTTGTAGGAGGACTACGATTCGATCCCCATAACTACAATCGTAAGGGAGCTAAAACCACTTGATAGCAGAACTAATTCCCGAACCAGATGGGCGGTCCAATGGACCGGATAGTGGTGATGAAAACTAAAACAAAATGTTAAACAATGTTCCTAAACACTAAAAAGTTATCTTTTCTAGCCTTAAGTCAACTAAATTATCGAAGAAATAAGGAAACGGGCGACGATTTGGCACTTTATTTTTTAATGTCCTAATCTAATGTCCCGCGAGTACAGTCTAAGATGGCCCATATTTGAATACCACACATTTAATAAGACAAAGCTTAGAATCAATGAATGAAAAACTGAAAGACGAGTAAATTAACACCAAGAATTAGGAAATTTCTAGGAACAGGGTAAAGTGAAAGATGTAGGAAATTAAAACAATGAAATTTCTGGGAATTGAAGAGAGCATTGGATATTAGTTCTAAACTACACCACACAAATGATTGATTATTTATATTACTATCCACCTACAGCTTTTTCTTCACGCTTCTTTTGTATACAGTCACACAAAGCCACTGATTACTCAACACTTTAGGTTTGTCTTTGGCAAGTTAAATGACTTCAACTAACAGCATAATCCAAAGCAAAAGCAGCATGATCACTTTGAGAGGGAAATACGCTTATGATGTGTTTGTTAGCTTCAGAGGCGCAGACACTCGCTGCAATGTCACTGATCATCTTTTTGCTGCCTTCAAAAGAAAAGGAATTGTTTCATTTAAGGATGATAAAAATCTCAGGAAAGGTGAATCCATAGCACCTGAGCTCCGTCGTGCAATTGAAGGATCACGGATTTTCATAGTGGTTTTCTCAAAGAACTATGCTTTCTCAACATGGTGCTTGCAAGAACTGGATCAGATCCTTTATTATGCTCTAATATCTGGAAGACGTGTTCTTCCAATTTTCTATGATGTTGATCCATCTGAGGTGAGACATCAAAAAGGAAGATATGCTAAAGCCTTTGAAAAACATGAAGAAAGGCTCAAGCATGACTTAGAGGTGGTAAGAAGATGGAGAACAGCTCTGACACGAGTGGCCAATATCACTGGCTGGGATTTACGCCACAAGTAAGTAATCTTTTTTGGTATGAAGCACCGACACAATTTAAGAAAATAGAAGTGATTAAATGTAACCACACATTGTGTTGCATTTCAAGTGAGTGATTAAGTCTCACACCGACTATGTATGAGAAGAATGTTGGATTTATACGAGAGATGACCCATTAACCTAATGTCTTGAGGTTTTGGGTGGAGATGTGGCGTCTCTCTCTTGTGGTCCTGGAGCATTGACCTCATTGACCACACATCGGGATCGGACACGCTTTAATCTAAATAGCGGTGTTACATCCTACATTTAGATTGTTTTGCCTATCCAAAAAGCTGTGTTACCTTTTTCTTTTTTTATATATTGCCATCTTTTAGTTTATTGATTAACTTTTTAAAACTTTCAGGCGTCAATATGCTGAGATTGAAAAGATTGCTCAACAGATAAGGGATTCATTTTGTCCCAAGTTTTCAAGCCTTCCAAAAGATATAGTGGGGATGATTTCTCCAATAGAAGAACTAGAAAATCGTTTATTTTTGGATTCGGCTAATGATGTTCAGGTTGTAGGAATTTGCGGGATGAGAGGAATAGGGAAATCAACTCTTGCAGCTGTTTTATATGACAGGATCTTTCATGAATTTGAAGCAAGTTGTGTTATCGAAGATGTAAGCAAAATTTATAGAGTTGATGGTGCAATTGGTGCACAAAAGCAAATTCTACGTCAAACTCTAAAGGAAGAACACCTTCGGGTATGCAATCCTTATGAGGCGACTATTTTGATACGAAGTAGGATGCTTCATCTAAAGGCCCTAGTAATTCTTGATAATGTTGATCAAATTGAACAACTGGAGAAATTAGCCGTGAATCGTGAATGTTTTGCTGCTGGGAGTAGAATCATTATAATTACTAGATATGAGCACATCTTGAAAGAGTATGGAGTGGATGGAGTTTACAAAGTTCCACTCTTGAATCAAATTGACTCTATTCAATTATTATTTTATCAAAAAGCTTTCAGATGTGCTGATATTACTAGTTATTATGAACAATTGGCATGTGACATGCTTCATTATGCAAATGGCCTACCTCTAGCAATTAAAATATTGGGTTCATTTTTGTTTACTCTACATACCTCTGAATGGAGAAATGCATTGGTTAGATTGAGAGAAAGTCCGAACGAAAATATTATAGATGTCTTGCAATCAAAGTATCAATATCCACTACGACCATCCATGTATCACTACAATGGACGCTGTCGTGATCAAACCAAATGTACTACTGTGGAGGTTCACCCTAGGGGTGATAATCATTACATGGAGCAAAGGTACATACAGGGTTATCCTGTGCAACCTTCACGATTGTCCTACGTGAACTCGTCTGAGCCCGAGTCTACTTTGTTCATGTTCAATGATGAGAACGCTAATTCTTGTTCCATCATGTGATTTGTTTTATTTTATTATAGAAGTTGAATTGTCTATTTGAGTGTATACAGATGTGTAACTAGTAAATACAAATATTATATTTATAGGAATTATAATTAAATAGTGACTCAAATTCATATTCATGATTAAGTGCTGTATAGTGATTTTTGTGAGATGGTAGAATTTTGATCTCCAAATTTATTATATTTAAGGGTCATTGAAGCAACATATAACTGTCTCAAAATAATTAATGTAGTCAACACCAATTGACTTGAGCATAACAGAGGCAAACATATAATCACCAAGCAACAAGAAGGGTTTCATCTTCAAGCCAAGCAACGATAATCAACTATATATCAGTGAGATTTTCAAACATATTATAAAGTTACCTAGCAACAAGAAGAGCTTCATCTTCAAGCCAATTCTCCGCAACATGTATCACTCTTCTTCCGTAATACCCTCTTTATCCATTTCTTGTTTTTGAAGACTCTCGGCTCTTTCCGAATTTTCTAGAAGCTTTTCAGCCTTTTCTTTCTTCTCTAAAGCCTGTATGTGAAAGCTATACCACCAGTAACTCTAAAGTAACAAGTAAAAATAAAAAATTGGAACCTGTTAATGAAACATACCTCTGACAATATGATGCTAGTCCTTTTAATAGCTACCATAGCCTTTGTCAATATTCGTTTTTCAATGATTTCTTTATCTTTAAGGATTTTCATATTCTTTCCTTCAGAATGAGAAGAAGCTGTAACTGATGAGCTGTTTTCAGCCTTCACTTTATTTATTAAATCATTCCTCCTCTGTAGAATTGCTGAAGAAACTGCAACAGAGGCAAGAAGTCCTTTCCTCTATAAATGACAATAACATCTTTATCCCAAGCAACAAGGGTTCCTCCAGTCAGATACTGCCGAGAAGTAGATCTTTTATTAGACTGAAATCAGATACTGCATTTGCTCAGCTACAAAACAAGTGTTTAACTACAAAATGGAAAGCCACTTTAATTGCGGTACTACAAAATGGATTTGTAAGGTTAGGTTAGGCCTAAAACCCAAATTTTGATATATGCTCTTGTTCGATTCTTTGGAATAATAGGAGAAACTGGGATAAAGTAAAATGTCAAGGGATTAGATTTAGAAATAAAAGATGATTAACCAAAAGGTACTAGTAGGTTAGATGCTTTATTTTGGAACAGAGGCTAGTCCAATGCAATACTCGTCCAATGCAATATGATCATCTAACATTTAAATCCTTTACTAACTAAACGAGCATTGGACTACTGATAGGTTAGACACTTATTTTGAAATGGAAGCAGTCCAATGCAAAAAAGATTCCCATCGCTTGGGGTGCCACCGCTACTTCCACCCTTAAAAGTTCACAGGTTTAACATTTTACTCATTTTGAGAAGTAAATATTATCAAACTCCGGTATTGAAATCTTAATTGATTTTGAATCCTCCAACACAGCTTACTTTCACTTCTAACAATTCAACACCATCCATTATTTTGGGTGGCAAGAGGTAAAACATACAACAACTGGACTAAAAGATAGGGTACAAAATATTCAAAAGGAAATGGGTGTTTATTATTGCTAGAAAGAATTGAACAGGAAAGAAAGTAAGAAACTCAAATCAAAGGTAATTCTCATCTATCAGATCTCATGACTATTCTAGTTCCCTTTTAGTAATATCTTTCCAAATAGAAATTGACCAACTCTACTCCTCCCTCTCTCTACAATCCGCCCTCCATAAGAATTGACACTTGAGCCGTCTACATGACTTTCTCCCACCTTCTCTTCCAGCCCTTTTGGAATAAACCTTCCAGATCTCTGGTTTCTTTGTACCCTCACCTCCATTATTGGACTTGGATTAGGTCTACGGTTCATTAACCCATTAGAAAAGAGAAAATGCATAAACATTTAAAAAAATCTTACTGAGGGAAAGTAACACTTAGGAACATGACATAGGATATTTTAATAAGCTCACTCAAACACTTACATAAGTACTCATGCCATAAGATAAGCTCAGATAAAATGTAAATACGTTATTTCAAATGCTCCCTGGACCCAAATTTGGTCACTGGTCAGTTAAGAAACACTTGAGGGAAGAGATAACACTTGAGGGAATCCAGTGAAAATTTCACCGAAGACAATCCCTATCCGTTCACCTTTATCTTACATGAGATGAAAACCAATTTTACTATATAGTGTTTTAATTTTATAAAACTGTTCTTGGGATTAAATTGGGAGCTAATTTTTGTCTTTCAATGGTTAATCTTTCATTCAATAATCTTTTTAGAGTGTGTTTGGATGAATGAATGTTTTGAGATAAAGTAATGTTTTGAAGAAATTTAATTTTTTTTTGTCTAAATTTTCTTGTTTGGATGATTAAGTTAAAAAAAATTCAAATGACACAAAACAGATAGGAATTTGAAATTCCTTTCTCTCATGTTTCAATTTTCAAATTGAGCCTTGATATTAAAAAAATTGTAAATTGGTCCCTAAAAATTTGCAAATTGGTCCTTTAAAATTCTCAAAATTGCAAATTGGTCCTTTTCAAATTTTAAAATTGACCCAAATTTTTTCAAATTTATAAAAGTGGCCCAAAGTGTTTACTATGAATATATATATATATATATATATATATATATATATATATTACTCTATCCAAACATACACATTTAAAATTATGGTAATTAAAATATAATCATTTGAATTGCTAAGAATTTTAAATCCTCTAAAATTTCTAATTACTATCCAAACGTATAAGTTTTTTTTTTTCTCCTTTAAATTGAATATCTCACTTTAAGTACCAAATCCATCTAAATATCTATTTGGATAAAGCCATGATCAAGAGAAAGTTGTAGGAGTAACTAGTGCACAAGCAGCTAGGAGAAAAATACTACTGAAAATCATATCAGTAGACTAAAAGGCAATGACAGAATAGAAACTGTACATCCAAAATATTTTGCTCGCCTGTATATATACTACGTATGGGACACAAACAGATGAACTACATGGTATTTCAAGCCAATTATTAGTAATCCACTATATTATAGAATTACAGATTTACTCATGACAAATGACAATGAATCAAAAAATTATGACAACCACAACACAAATATACACATACTTATATGCAGAAAAAAAAATCTGATAGGTTGGTTGATCTGGATGGATACAGTGCTTACACGCTGAGCCTGAATTTTATTTATGCAAGTTTCACCTCTGTAAAATGCTCTGGATCGATGCAACACAGGGTGCTTTGTTCACATGTATTATGAAACTGTATGCGAATTGAGTGGACTCAGGAGGGAACATAAGTTGTCCAGGGCATCATAGATGGACACACAATAGGATAATGAATCTTGTGTATTAAAGTAAATTTCCTATTCATTATAGAGAAGAAAGACTTTTTACACCTGATTTCGAGCAAGACTCACAATAGAAAAAACATGTACTGGCACCGAGATTAGTGTTTCTCATTATGTATAGTTAATTCAAGAATCACTCCAACTGTCTGCATCATCGTCTTCATCACTTCCAGCCAATGCCTGTTTCAATAATTGACACTAGTTTAGTTTACTTCGAAGAGAAGTGATATGTTTATGCAGGGACAGAGAAAGGAAGACCGCATGCGTTTAACCAAAATTTAACAGAGAACATACACTTAATAGAATAAATTTAACAGAGAAAGAGTGATAGACCTGGCGAATAGAATTTGCTTTTTCCAAGATGGCAGCAACCCTCAAGTTTGTTTTCGGACCCTGAATGTTGGGCCGTGTAACCACAGCAGTCCTCAAGTTGAAGGACTGAAAGCAATATTTTGAAATATCTAAATACAAGAATTTGATACAGGAGAGTTAAAATAGCATGAACAATATCAAAATTTCTAGCTCTCACCTTCGTTCTAATCTGTTCTAACAATGAGTCTCTATCATCTACCTTTGGTGCTATCTGGGGCCTAACACGATCAGTAACCTTCCTCAGCTGCAGTGGTACAAAGGCAGTGTGTTATGCAAAAATTAAGACCACATAAAGAGTAAATTTGACAAGAACAAGAAAACTGTCTTTACTCTGCTTTTGTCAAGAGCAGCAGCAACATCAAATAAATGGTTCTGGGGAGGAGGAGGAGGAAGAAGTTTCTTCTTTGGTTTTCCATTTGGTATTTGACTATCAAACTCTGATGATTGGGAAGATGTATCCAATGAGAGTGCCCGATTCCCCTCTGGAGGCAGCAGGCTGTGATTGGGATGCATAACTTCTGTACTTGGTGGTGACTCGGGTGAGATTAAATGATCTCCTTGATCCCTTTCCAAATCAATAGATGACTCCTCATGCGTTGTAAATTCTAAAACAGTCTCTTCCATGAATTGATTTGGAGAATGAGAATGTTGCTCTTCTGGAGAAATAGGATCTTCTCCAGATACATGACATTCACCAGATAGCACCGAATGCAATTCTCCAGGACTATTCTTTTTAGCTTCAATTGCATCTTCCATTATTTGGCTAGCAGAGTTAGTCAGTTTGTCTTGTTGAAAGATGGGATAAGACCCAGGAACAGCGCATTCAGAGGGCAGTATTGGTGGGAATGGACTTGAATTCAATATGCTTTCTCGATTACCACCATCCTTTTTAGCTTCTAAACTTGTATCTTCCATTAACTGACTTGTAAACTGAGAAGATTTTTCTTGTTGAAAAATGGGATTAGTTCCATAAACAGCACATTCAGCGGGCAGTATTGGTGGCCATAGACTTGAACTCAATACGCTCTCTCCATTACTATCCTTTTTAGCTTCTAATCTAGTATCTTCCATTAACTGACTTGTGAATTGATAAAGTCTTTCTTGTTGATAGATGGGATTATCTCCATTAAAAGCACGTTCAGCAGGTAGTATTGGTGGGCATGGACTTGATTTCAATATGCTTTCTCCCTCTGAAGCAATGACACATCCATGGGGAAGTCCACCATAAGATAGCAAGGGTAATGTTAAGAAAGGGTTGTAGATTTGGCTTCTCTCCTGAACTAGGTAATTATGTTGACCATTTGCTCCATTTACCATCACAGGATATTGCAAAGGAATAGCAACAGGATGCTCTGAAATACCTGCTGATATCCCGGGAAGCTGTAGGCTTTCATTACTATCCACAGCCACAACAGGCAAAAAAGGATTCTGATACGGAAAGGTTACTCTTTCAGAAGTTGATAAACCAAATTGACTCTTATAATCAGGTGTAACAGGCTGTATTGGTTGGAATGATACCGGACTCGCACATATTTCTTCTCTCTGTGAATCTGGGGAAGCATTTTGAACCTTGTTCATTATCCATTGCATTGGTGGTAGAGGCGGCATAGGTGGCGTTTCCTCAAGATTGATTTTGGCTGCCTTGGGAAAAAGATCAGGAAGTAGAGGTTTCGATGAATCCATGACATGTTTTGTTGGGCTAATCTTTTGATCAGATGACATTGATAAGGAACCATGTGAACGCTCCCCTGGATGGACTTCAGACGCAAACTCAATGTGGCTCTCTGGCTGTGGTTGATTATAGGAAGGTGGTAAAAACCTATCTTTGCTGTTCTGTAGATCAATCTGGAAAACAAATGTACATTCTGACCTCTGGGTGTCTAGCTCTGAACATTGGGTCACCATTTTCATGTCATTGGGAGAAGAACCATCTTGTATTTTCTCCTTAAGCAGTGAATGTTGATAATTATTACATATACTAGAGTCAGAAGTAACTGATCCGTTCAGGTTCAACCGTTCATCAATTGAAGCAATTTCCAGTTGACCCATTTCTATATGTGATTTTAACTCTGTCAAAGAATCTCTTGCAACTTCCTCATTGACTTCCATATTTTTTTCATGAGGATCTTCAAAAGTAGATGGAGATTCTTCCAACTTAGTAAGACTACTCACTGGAGATGTGATATATGAAAATGGTTCCGGTTGACTTTCCTTCTTCTCTGCATTCAAGTCTGTGGAATTTTTTGTCAACTCTACCTCATTGGATTCCATTTCCATTGTATGGGAATCTGAAGAACCTAGGAAAGATTCGTGCAAATTTGAAGGATTCATTGATGGGGAAGAAATAGAATTTGAAGCTAGACAACTAGCAATGCTTGCATCAGGTTCAGCATTATCAAGAGAAGGAATAGCAGATACATCCAGATCTTTGGACTGAACTTCTACAGGGACCATACCATTTACCATGACATTGTCGTCCTGCAGTATGTAATCAGGGGAAGCTGAATGTTTAATACAATTATCATCTTCAACTGGACCCAAACTGCAGGTGGATCCATTGATTTCATCGCCAAGATTTATCCTTGATAACTGATCAGGATACAGAAATTCAAATTCAGCCGAATCTGGTCCATCTCGTGGATTTCCGTGTGTAAAATCAGAGCATAGTTCTTCTGTAAAGCTATTCTCCACGGAAGACTCCACAACAGGATAAAAACCTTCTGAGTCAAGTTGCATTGTTTTAATATCATCATTAGGTTTTAAGTCCCGGACGTCAAGCAGCAGCTTAGTACCTGAATTCAGGTCTATTTCCATGGGCAGACAAATGGGATCCTCCCCCCGTGAACCAATGTCTCCAACAACCGATATTTCAGAACAGTACTCATTTAGAGAATCTGCCTGCAATGTTTCGATGTGAGAAAGATCACCACATTTGCCTTCATGAGCTAAATTCAATTCATCGGATACTTGTAACAGAGTATTGGAATGGACATGATGATCAGAAACATCCAAGTTGTTCGAAGAATTGTTGTCAAAATAAACAACTGGGCAAGTATTATCTTTTATTGGGGAGAGAGCCTCTTTGTCATCTTGCAATCTTAAATGACATTCAACAGGAACATGCAGTGTTTCATCTGATTGAGTCCTTGTAGGTAGGGACGCTAGTGAGGTAGCTGTAGGTCCATGATCTGAATACGACAATAAACATTCTGAATCCAGACATGAACCAGAAGAGACTGGTCTAGAATCAGATATTGCTCGCCCCTGATCATGTGTATCATCATTTGTGACAAATTCACCACCAGTTTTTTGCAATTCAACAATTTGCGGAAGTTGGTTGGATGACATATTTTCAGTCTCTGGTGAGGAGTTTCCAATAGATTGAGAATCTGAAAACTGAACTTGCAGTTGGGTATGCTCTTGATTTCTATCTCCTTTGAATGAACTATTATCATCTGATGCACCAGGGGTTCCTCCAGACCAAGAACCTGGCAGTCGAGCTTGCACTTCATTATGCTCTTCACTTCTATCTTGTTCAAATAAACTCATTTCTTCAGATAATGACGAATCTCCAAATGATTGAGAATCTGAAAATTGAGCTTGCAGTTGATGTTCTTCGTCACCATTTGAATCAGTTACCTTTTGAACATTCAAGAAGCTTTCCTTAGGTCTACACTCATTGTCTATTTCCAACTCTGAGTCTATGGTAGCTAATGCATCCATATAATCATCAACCTCACTAGCCGCATCATCAGAATGGTAGCCGTCTGGGCTGCATTCTCTTTTATTTTGTTCATCGTCATCCCCCGGTTCGGTTTCATCAGGTACCTTGAGATGCTTAGAATACATTTCATCTGTCCCAGTCCTTCCAGAAAAAATTTGTTCAGGCTCCTTCACAAGATATCTATTTGTCCTCCTGTCCATTTCTGCGCATGAATTCAATTCTAATTCTTGTTCATTTGATGAAGAATGTGTCTTTCCATTTTCCATAGACCTTCCCATAGGTGAAATGCCATTAATTCCAAGTTTTTTAATCCCAGTTTCACTAGTGTCGCCTGACATCAATTTCACAGGCTGCTGAATTACTGACGTTTCACAGACCATTTTATGATTAGGTGAGGGGATTTCCAGAAATTTCTCCATGTAGCTTCTCCCAGATTTTGATTCAACAGCAGATCCATCCAATTGTCTTTTTTTCAAATTCACAAGACGAGCAGGATCACTACAGGCATTCTCAATACGCTCCTCAAGAAACAACTGATGAAGTCTGCAATAATAATGGATTAGCAATTTTATGGACAGTTCTGCATTTGATAAATCAGAAGCTTAATGAACCACAGAAAAATTATAGGAACTCACTTTGAATGTGAGGGAACAACTCCAGGGGCTTCACCATCCCTCAGCCATTCTCCTTTTTTCGGCTGGAAATACAAGTTATAGATATTTAATATCCAAAATTGTAAATATTCAACTTTTTATTGCATAGAATTGCGTTTTTATGACGTCAATTAAAACAATTCATAGAAAATTTATGTCATGGAGTCGTAAAATCATTGCTTTAGTACCTTGACTTTGCGAATTTTCCTTTCCCTGTGAACTTCTACTGTTGCTGTTGCAGAGGAAGCAGGCTCTGCTTTAAAGAATGATGGATCCGTATAACGCTTCAGACATGCCCCAGCACCAGCCACATCAAACCTTTTTAAGCGAACAATGAAACAAAAGCTTCAGATTTCCATAACATATTTAACTAAATTGTATTTATCCTGAAAATTTGTATGCTTTTCAAATCCAGTCACCATACTTGTCTAGAAGAAAAAGTCTAGGTGGAGCACGACATTCTTCATATGAATCCATTATAAATCTTGGTAAATCTCCACGAGTAATGAGATTCTGTTCAGACCGAAGATTAGGACACCAGTCAATCCCTGCAGTGCAAGAAACATGTTAAAGTTTATCAAGGGTCCCATTATCACCCACAGTTCACATTACAAACATAAACAAATAATCTACAAAAGGACTGCATTGATTGGTTAACCTCCATTTGTGAAAAAAGATGAATGATGAGTTCGTGACAAAAATGCTTTCTCAATTGGAGGAATTTCAGCCTCAAGCTGTTGAACACGAGACATAAGACTGTGGCCTCTTTCAGCAGTAGCCATTACTTCTTCATGCAGGTCGTGGAACAACTCAGCGGCAAACCTAATCAAAATGATACAGTTAAATGCAATGAACTTAACAGCAGCTGGTGGCTGTAAAACTTATAGTTATTTTAGCTAAAAAAATCATCTCATTTTATAAAATCAATAACATTTTTTTTTTGACAATCATAAAATCAATAACATATTAATGTTTTTTTGTCAAAATGATACAATTAAATGCTATGCTAAATTTTGATGCGAAGACTATAAAGTGAACCTAATTTTCTAAATTCACTGCAGGGAACAGAATGCCATGATCACTGCATTTCTGACAAGATATATAAAATTTCCTACCATATGCATTATTATAGATAAATTCACAAGAATATTAGCCCTAAGATTGTGAGATGGTTGATTAAGAGATTGTGGATAGTAGATCCTAAGATTGACCCTAGAATCCTTAATACTCATAATGTACCCACCAAACCAAAATTGCAGTATCTGAAACATAGTCCACTTAAATCTCATTTTTCTCTATTTTTTTATTAGTAACTCTTATTTGTCACATTGTGATAAAAATAAAATTTCTGTGAACACAAAAAAAGAGAGCATAATTCGTCAAATCATGTTTACGGCAAATAACATAATTTTTAAATCCGCCCTGAAACTTAATTCCAGAATTGTGGTTCACGCATGGTTCAACCAAATATCCATGTATATAGAAAAACATCCAACATCTTCTCAACCAATCTATGTATATAAAAAAAAAAAAAAATTTCTTCCCTTTTTATCCACCCAAAAAGTCACTAAATACAAAGAACCAAAAGGAATCAAGGAATCAAAGAAGAAGACACAAAGAAAAAGCCAAATAAATTAAAACCAAAACAAAATAAGATCAAAAACGCAATCCCCTAAATCCGTTTCCTATATTCAATACTACAATACAATATTAATCATAAATTCATAACAACATTTACATTAAAAAAAAAAAAATTCAAATTTATCCACATAATCCAAAATTCAACCACCAAATTAGAAACTCTGAATTAACAAATTACCAAGAGATAGAAAAAATAAATTAATAAAAAATCGCTGAATCAAAGCTCACTCTACTAACATCACCACCACCAACAAAACTAAACAAGAATTCAAATACAAAACAAAACTAGATTATAATTTAATTATATTTTAATTTTTCAAAAATTAACAAGAATTCAAATATAAAACAAAATTACAATTTAGTTTTTGAAAAACTGAATGCAATCACACGGTAACTATGAGCACAATTCATCATCATCAACATCAAGCAACAACAAAGCAAAAACCAGTTAGAGAGAGAGAGAGAGTGAACTAACTGAGCAAGGTCACCGAGTTGGCGCAAGAAACCGACGAGTCCAGTCATGGCTACGGCTTCAAGGAGAGCTTCGGAGTCATCCTTATCGGCGGCACCGATGAGCTCCGGATCCGCTAAACCATGCGCATTCCGAATACGGTACCTGGAGATAGGCATTGTTTGAATTCAAGGAATTGATGAACCCTAATTATGCTCCAATTACAGTGAATTTGTTGTGTTGTTGGATACTTTTTCCGGTGACACTGCGTTTTCCGTTTGTTCCACCATGGAAATGGAAGAGAGAGAAAGAGGAGCGAAAGAGAGAGAGAGAGACAGTTTTTCTTTTCGTTCTTTTTTATATTTATTCTTTTGTTTGAATTTATTACTTTGTGTTTATATACTTAGAGATTTCTTTCCTCTAAAGTCTAAACCAAACGATTTATTATTTATCTTAAAAAGTAATCAAAACATGGTGGAAAATGCTAATTACTAATTAGTACTCTAAGATAAGATACTAATTAAAAATTAAATATGGTAAATATGTTCCGTAAAAAAAAAATATAAATAATGTTTGTTTTAATGTGAAACTTATTTTTTTTAGCTTTTTTAACTACTTTCTCCGTTTCAAAATGTAAGTTAAGTTGGGCAAATTAAGAAATGTAATTAATATTTTATGGAAAATAAAAATTATGAGTTAGTTTACAAAATTGTTCTTCATTAATGGTATAAGAAAGATAAATTTAAGAATTGTAAGAAGAGAGTAATAAATGTAGTTAAGAGTATATTAGGAAAATTAACATTAAATGTTTCGTTGGTAATGTAAACTAGCAATAAATTTTTTCTGATAAACGGGGGTTGTATTTGGTCTCTAGTTGTGCACTTTGCCTTTCAAATGTAGAAATCACCTCCCATTTATTTTGTCATGTAGCTTTTGCAACTCGAATTTGGGACTGACTAGGTAATTTGCTGCATTTAGGGTTACATACTCACACTTTTTAGGAGCTGTTTGTAAGCCTCGACAATTTCTTTTACAAGTTGCCAATGTCGCGGTATTACATGCGCTTCATACTATTTGGTTGGCTAGATGTGGTATTCGGTTTAACAACGCCAAGGTTAGTGTCCATGCTGCACAAGGCAAGATTCTAGTGGCGACTAAGCTATCAGTTGCGCTAACGACAAGGCTACTGTTGCAACTAACTGAAGCGTCGGTATTGCATAATATGTCCATTGGTGACAGACCGGCTGCTGCTGCCCAAGAACTGATGGTGTTGTGGCGCACACGGTGATCAGTTGGATGAAGACGAATACCGACGACTCCATAACCAATGGGTCTACTACATGCGGAAGACTGTTTCGGGACTACATGGCAATGTTTCACGGTGGATATGTGCAAAAAATTGGAACTGTTTTGGTGCTTCATGTGGAGTTATCCGCCTTGATTATCGCTGTGGAATTGGCTAATAGCAAGGGCTGACAGTATCTTTGGTTGAAGAGTGATTCACTAACGGCGCTCCGAGCTTTTGATAACATTGAGTTGGTACCATGGGACTTGCGCAATCGCTGGTCAAATTGTTTGAGCTTCGGACAGAACTTAAAATGGTCTCACATTTATCGCGAGGGTTACGCTTGTGCGGATAAATTTGCTACCCTTAGGCATGCTTATGCAAATTTGAGGTGGTGGAGTTCACTGCCTCCCACCCCGGGATGTCTTTTTAAGTGATAAGTTGGGACATCCTCAATACCGTACTACTTGATGGTTTGTTTTATCTTGTATAGCATTGGGGTTCAGGTGTAGTCCCCCTTGATAATAATAATAATAATAATAATAATAATAATAATAATAATAATAATAATAATAATAATAATAATAATATCCCTACCTCGATATCTCTTTTAATAAAAATTAGAACCCATCCCGAACCCTCCCCGCTTATACTAAAAATTAGATTTCATCTATTTTAAATTAAAAACGTTTAAACAATCTCTTAAATTACATTCATATATATATTTTTTTTATTTGAGTATTAAACAAACCATTTTCTCTATTTTTTTCTTTATTTAAAAAGATATTGTTGAGAGAAAATAATTTTGGACATTTAACTTTTTTTTAATAAAAAAATACTAAAATACAATATAAATTCATGTGGAAAGAGGCGTAATGGGGATACCCGAAACCCGATGGGGATACCCGATCCCCGTTGGGTATGAGTTTGAGATTATCATTTTTATCCCCGCTACAATTTGGGATGGGTTTGGGAAAACCCAAACTTTATGGATTTGAGTTTGGGGAGGACAAAACCGGTCTCTGCCCCGTCCTATTGTCATGCCTATTGGTAGTTTCCCAATTAATTTTTTTGGGGTGAAATACATTAGGAAAGTGATGCAATAATCCGAGGCATGAGAAATGCAATCAAGTAGTAAGCTTTTGCTGTGTTCCTCCAATTTAGAGGTGGGAACAGGCCAGGCCGGCCTACATGGCCTTAAGGCCTAGCCTATATAGACTCAGGTCAGACCAACCTATTTCTTTAAATAGAGCAGGCCAATGCTTTTTTATAAGCCTATTTAGCTAAAAAGGCCAGGCCGCATGCCATTAAAAAAGCCTTTGAAGCCAACTAGGCCGGCCTATTTAAGTTAACATGAATAATATTTTTATTACGATTATTATTTATATATTAAAATTTATACTTTGATTAAATTATAAATCTATTAACTTTTTAAGTAATTTAAGTTTATTAATCTACATTAGTTTTTAACATATATAAATGTATTATTATAAACTAGAATTGAAATATGATGACATATATAGTCAAATTCTCTAAAATATCAAATGGAACATTATTTTATTAGTTCATAAGTATATTTCAAAATAAATATAATTATTTATTTAAATATGTTCATATGAAATAGGCTTTTAAACAGGCTAACAGGCCACATCAGACTTTCAAAAGGCCAGGCTCAGGCCTAGAATTTAAGCCTATGATAGGCCACAGGCCAGGCTCAGACCTTCGATTTTTTGACAGGCCAGGCTCAGGCTTGGCAAAGCCTAGCTCGGCCTAGCCTATTCTCACCTCTACTCCAATTCCAATCCGTTATTTGGGTCACCCTCAGCCGTCACTGCCACTCTTCCCCTAACGGATATTATTATTATTATTATTATTATCCCTACCTCGATATCTCTAAGCTTTTAATTTATAAAAAAAATTGAATTATGATTTTTGTATTTTTTTTTTTAAAATATGATGGTTAAACTCATTGCCTTGCTTAGGATTTTGACCGATTTCTTGGATGTTGATGTTGTTGCTTTTTTTTTTAATCTCTTGTAATTAAACTCTTTTGTGACTTATGTTAGGGTGAATTTGTTAATAAAAAAATTTTATTGCTAAAAAAAATAAGGGTATTGTTGGTATTATGAAAGTCCACACCAAAAATTATTATTACATTATGTATAGAATATAATAGATGAAGGGCAAAATTGGCAAATAAAAATCCACACTAAAAAATGGTTATGCATGCGGTTACCAATTCCTTGAATCAACCACTCATGTATGAGAGGGTAAAGTTGGAAATAAAAAAAATCCACACAAAAAAAAAGTATCCTCTTTATTATATGTATAGAAGATTATAGTTTATAGGTTATATGTATTATACCATTTATTTTTATTTTTTAGGTTACTATTGGTACGAAATTTTCATCGCCGTTAGTGATGACTAATCTCCGTCGGAGAATCTGTGGGGGAAACAAGGTGGATTCTCCCTTTTCAACAGAATTTTTTCTATACGCATGAGTCATGAATCGAACTTTTAACCACATATTTAAGCAAACCAAAATCCTTATCACTTGGACCAATTCATTATTGGTGGCATCATTTCATTTATACTATTTGGGAGAAAAGAATACATTTCGTGTGCCTAGATATTTTTGCATAGAAATAAAATGGGTTGAAAACTTGGTATCATATCATTAACATGGTAATTTTTTTTTTGACTTAATGGTAAAAAAAATTATGTTAAATTATACTAGTGAGATGAAAATACCTTATCCTATACCATGAACATAATTCAATTACTAGAAATATTACATTTAGGGTCGAGATTCAAACTCGAGATCTTCCATTTATTTATCTTAAGAGTTCTTTTTTTTTTTTTTTTTAAATTTTTACCACCAATATTTGGCCTACTGGACCCACCTAATCTAGTTCGGATGTCAGTTCTGACATCAAGTGGTTTTAGCCCATTCCTAATCGCAGTTGCGTGAGATCGAATCATGATCCTCCCCACCTAATCCAGCGCCAACCACCACTATACTAACTAACGATTGGTTAAGATATGGATTTTAGCCCTTATACTACTTGAAAAAAAATGACCTTATCCTAATCAACACCAACAAAGAATGTCACATTATATTCATAAAAAGAAAAAGAAAAAAGAATGGCACATTATATTCCCCTCGCGTTTTCTGCGAAAATGCCTTTTCTAAATATTCTTTGATTCTCAATGAACTTTGGAAAATCAATTTTATAAAGAACAAAAAAAAGGTTCATTTTTTTTTTTTTTGACAATCAGTTTTGTTAGGTACATGTGAAATTGAAATTGAAATTGAGAAGCTAGCGTTTTCCAAACACCATGATGAGTGGACTCTCAACCTCCTTTTAGCTACTTCCCTTTTTTCAACGCTCATGCTTTTTATTCTTCCCTTAATTATTCATCACAAAAATTTAAAGTTTTTTGTTAAAAAATATTAGTAACTAAATTTTTTATCTGAATAAATGAAGTGTCTGATGTTCAAACTCTAATATATATATATATATATATATATATATATATATATATATATATATATATATATATATATATATATATATATATATAAAAGTTAGGATGATTTCTCTACTGACTAAAGTAAAACTTACTATATAAAAAATTAAAAGTTAGTGTAATTAAGTTTGACAAGAGTTTCTTCTAATTGAATTCTCATCTTTTTTTATTTAGAAATAGTGATATCCAAATAATAATTATTAATTAAGTACAAAAGAATAAAACATTGTCCGCAAATCTTTTGGATTACTCTATCAAAATATAGGGTCCTTAACAGTATATTAAGTTAAGACAAGCTTTAATCACGGGAGAAGGAAGCTGTCCCAATTTTTTAAATAATAATAATTATGCACCAAAACTCAAGAGAATCATTCAGACATGGCATTAGTTGAGACCATCCAACTTGTGTACACATTATATTAGTAATTCTTTTGAGTTAATCCTCATTTGGTCATTGTAAAACTGAGCGAATTCAGTTTTTATTCTTATTAAAAAAAATTGTTAAGATACTATCCCTATAATTTTAGATTCTTCAGCTGAATTAGCCACATACATAATTTTGTAAGTGAAATAAAAAATTAATTTGTAGACTTATTTTCATTGTTTATTGGATAAATACTCAAAATTCTTCCCACCATAAATCTAGGCCTCATCATCAATAATAAAGCCTATCTCAAAAATATATCAAGCCAAGCCACCCATTATAAATAATTTAAGTGAATTTCACAACACTCAATCACTTTAAAACATGAGTTTAATGGATATGCAAAGTCACTCCAAATTAATTTTACATTGATATCCAATAGAAATTAAGCATTTCTTCATGTCATACAATTAGAGGGAGGTGTGATGGGGTAATTTGACAGAATATACAGTTACTATTGATGATCAAACCTAAAACTTCTAACATACTATTCAAATTCCTCAACACTAGGCAAAACCTAATGAATTTTTTTCCTTTAACTTCAATGACAGCCCACCATAAATCTACGCCTCATCACCAATAATAAAGCCTATCTCAAAAATATATCAAGCCAAACCACCCATTATAAATAATTTAAGTGAATTTCACAACACTCAATCACTTTAAAACATGAGTTTAATGGATATGCAAAGTCACTCCAAATTAATTTTACATTGATATCCAATAGAAATTAAGCATTTCTTCATGTCATACAATTAGAGGGAGGTGTGATGGGGTAATTTGACAGAATATACAGTTACTATTGATGATCAAACCTAAAACTTCTAACATACTATTCAAATTCCTCAACACTAGGCAAAACCTAATGAATTTTTTTCCTTTAACTTCAATGACAGTGTAAAATTAGTTTACATACATTGTCTGTACATATTCTGTTTTCTCTTAAAACAATTCATTAATTTTATATTCTACCTAATGAGACAATACTAAAAACTCACGATGGATCCCACAATTTACTAAAGATATTGTTAAGTAGGAGTACAAGTTTTTTTGACAGAGTATATATTGTTAAGTACAAGTTGTTTTAATAAGCATTTGTTCTTGTAAGTTTTTGTCACATTATCCTTCTGTCCGGTAGAAATTGTAATCTTGTTGATGTTTTTATATATATAATATATGATCATGTAAACTTTGCTTGAAAGTTATGAGAAGTTTATTTAGGAAATGGTACTAAGCAAAGATACAATTTTCTATTCTTAAAATGATCAACATCACCTTCAACAAACAGTATAGGCACTATTTATGCATTAGGTAACAACATGTTGGTTGATTAATTTTGTGGTGTAATTTCATTGGTAGTTGTTTGAGTGGACCAATTTGCACTTTTTCTTGTGAAGTTAATATTCATTTGAATTGAGTTATTTTTGAGTTTATAAAAAATAATGTATGTAAATAAATAAATTTTTATGTTAATTAATAAGTTTTTATTAGCAAAAATATATTATTAAAAAATATTTTTTCATAAAATACATCGACAATATTATATTTTTGATTTACAATGAAATTGGAGATCGAACCTACGACTTCTAACATGCTATTTAAACCGCTCACCGGTAGAACAAAATTTTATATAAGCTAAAAATATTTATTTATTTATATAAATCATTTTATATAAACTAAAAAATAAGTCAATTTAAACGTATACTAAATTTTATATTTGATTTTGGTAAGTTTGGTTGGTTCCTATCTATCCTAATAGTTTATTTGTGGAATCGGTTACATAACAACTTCCATATATACACTCTTTCATTGGTATCCCACATATCTTTGGTTGGTGACCCTTCAATATGGTTACTTTCACCTTCTCCTCGACTGAATTTGGCTTTTATGGACATACCAAATTACTAACTACTATGCCTATGTGTGATTGTGACATCTATGCGCAAGTGCAAAAATCATACAATCAAATGATTTTATTTATCTCGTAAAAGAAAATGATGTTATTTAGTTTTTTTTTTAACTATGTTTATAAAATTTCATTCATAATAATATAGTTGATACATGTCGGTACATCAATAAAAATATTAGAGCTAGCTAAAAAGTGGCTACCCTAGCAAGAGTATGATCTGCCTCATTTGCTCGTCTCCTATCAAACTCAACATTTTGCGTGTCTCCTATAAACTCAACACGAGAGTTTTCAAAATAAACTAATAGTTTACTTAATACCTTTTGTTAGACATTATTAATGAATTTTTTTGTTACCAAAAAAACTCTGTTGAAGAAACTAGTTTTCATGTGTTTAGAGATTGTCCGAATGCAATGCAAATTTGGTTGAATGCGGTGCCTCATGAAACGAGGAATAATTTTTTCAATGGAGACTTGCATGTTTGGATTAATTATAATCTTAATTATTACCGGTATGGAGCTAATGGTGTTCATTGGAGAGAGATTATTGGTGACGCGGTACTGAAATGGGAAGGATTAACAAACGCTAATTCTATAATAAGAACACAGGTTCGCAAGCGATAAATTTGTCAATAAAGTTATATGAAATCCACCGGAAAGAATAATTTGGAATATACCAAACTTGAGAAAATTCTCTATATTTTATTGAATAAAAAAAATTTTCTTCAAGGCTATAATAGTTTAGCTTAAATACTAGGGAAATATAAAATTAACAAATCTAGCTTAAAGATAGTAAAATAAAATAACAAACATAGCTAAATAAAATTATTAAATTTAAATAAAATATAATAAAATTAAATCTAATTAAAATAATAAAATACTAAAGAAGTCCTCCTATATCAATTGGGCAATTGGGGTGTTATAGATTATGGGTGTGGCGCAACCAAGAGCTGAATGTAGAGGAGTTTCAAAGGCCACCATCCAGTATAGCATGTATCAAAACTTATATTTGATCATGTGAATAATGGAACTAAATTTAGATACATCATTCTACATATATATGACAAATTGCATTCGTTACATGTTTTGAGTCGATTTCGAATAAAACATTTATGAATCCTTTGGCTTAGTTCCTTCATTACTTCTAACACTGCACTTGCCTCCTAATTATTATATATGATGTTTAAAGATAGAATGCATATTATGCATATGTCAAGCCTAAATTGTTTTTCGATTTTTTGTGAATTAATTACAGAAAATGTTAAACAGTGTTTCTGGGGCACTAGTTAAACATACTAATAAGGAAACTATATTTCGAAACTTGTGCTTTCAATAGCTTAAAAATATAAAAAGCTACTTTTCTATTATTAATTTTGTCATTAATTTTCATTTTTAGTATGCTTAACAAGTGCCTCAGGGGCACAGTTTATCATGATCCATTAATTATAAGTGTCGACTTTGAAATGCTCACCATTAAAGTTGACTTTGAAATTTAAATGCTCCTTGTCAGAGTCGACTTTGAAATTTTTGGCATCTTAGGCCAATTAAAATAATTGTGCCCTTCATAATCATATCATTAGAATTGTTTGTTTATGTACAAAGGAAGATCTTGAACAAGAAACTTGCGAATGTCAAAGTGAAGATAAAAATGTAGCTGCAAATTTACAAAAATAAAAATAAAAATCAAAGGACAATTGTTTTGACCATAAAACTAATAATATACTCTAAACTAGTAATCACCAATGTAGTCTATAAGAATTGTCAATTATTCGGAGAAAAGAATAATTTTTCCTCCAATTCTCAAGGAAAATAGGTTTTAGTAATATGAAATTCAGTCGCGAGATAAGAAAATGGCTAGATTAGAATTTTGAAGATACCCAAGTGGTGGTGGATTTGACTTCACTCATTTAACAAAGAAGAAGAAAAAAAAATTGACTAAAGGAAGAGATCACTTGACTAACAGCACCGAATATATTGGCTAACAAAAATACAATTAAGGAACTAAAATGTAGCAACAATTAGTTAAGGGACCAAAATAAAATCAATAAATAAGTTAAGAGATCAAATATCTAATTTTGCATAAGAAAAATATATCAAGTATTATTCAAAGGATTTAATTGATATGCACCGACGGTGTAAAATAATTTTACACTGTCAACCAATATCAACCATGTTTTCCGCCATCACTCCACTTCACCCCACTTTCTTGACATGACATGGTAAAATGATGGTTATTTATTGGACGATCGTGTAAAACTATCTTACACCGTCAATGCATATCAATTAAAATCTTATTCAAATTAGAGCTCAAAATTAAATACTCGTAATTGATAATTTAATGTTGAATTCAATCTTAAATTAAAGGTTTTACTTTTAATTTAAAAATTTAAGTGATATTAATATTAATTACATAATATATTAAAAAAATTATTATTTTTAAATTAAAAAATCAATTTTAAATATTAGATAATTCACAGACAATTGATTTTCTCTTATTTTTTTGCATGAATTAAAAGCAATCTTCGATTTTTTTTGTTAATGAACTTTATTCCAAGCATTATTTCTAATCTCACATAAATTATACTTGTACTTTACCTCTTTACTTTTCGCCACTACAAATAACATAAAATATCAATTTTTTATTTTTTTTAAATGAATATCAATTTTAAATATAATAATTAAAATGTGTTTATGTTTCGCAATTCAAATGATGGTGTAGTGGTTGCATTCAATGCTAAAAATTAAGCATTGAACCGATCAGTTTTTAAAAACCGTCGGTTCGTTGGTTATTTCTGATTTTGACCGATTCAAGCTGATTCACACAAATTCAACTACACATCTGATCCGGTTGTCGGATCAAACTGATTAACCCAAACAATATGTCTCATATTAGTTGTGGATTAGAAGAAGTATTCTCTATAAAAAATGTTAATGTTTAGAAATTAATTGGTTGTTTTTTTTGGTCATGATACTTTATCGACTAATTAAATTGATAAATTTTTATAGTATAGAAATTATTGACAATTGACTTAACATGAGTGTCAACTAAATGACTTAATAGTTGGATGGATAAATAGTTTATGATCATTTTAGTAGATTTTATTAGTTTAGAGACTAAATATTTCAAGAAAATAATGTAGAGACTTTTAGGCTCTGTTTGGATTGATGGACTATAATGGAATGTAGCAGAGCGAAATATGGTGGAGTGGAATAAAGCGGAATGAAATAAATATTTCATTCCATTATTTGGATATTTTAGAAAGGAGAGAAACTATGTACAAAAAAAAAAGAAAAAAAAGAGAGAAACAAAATTGAAGGTAAGTGGTGGTATGTTATGGAATCCGTCCTATTCCATTACATTCCATTATTATTTTACAGATCAAAACAATGGAACATTATTCTATTCCATCCCTTTCCATTCCATTTCATCAATCCAAACATAGTTAATTTAATGTTTCATCTAATATGTGCGGGAGCTGTTTAGGCAAAATTGTAAATGGTGGTTAGGAATTGAATAAGCTATTGAAGATCATAATCAGCCATAATTAAAACAAGAATCTAAACATAAATTAAGTTTGTTTAGCTTTGTAATTAATCACGCATAAGAAGTACCGGTACAAACTACAAATTATTCAATTTTATTAAAGCTTATGAACTGAAAAAATTGGTTGATCGGCATATATCTACCACACCGAATACAAAAATATTTTTATTTTTTGAACACGAATACAAAAATATTAAAGAGTTAAAAATATTAAATATTAACGAGACTACAATACTGTGTTTAGTGAGTGTCTTCAAGAACCCTTATTCTGTGGAATTGGAGGAGCATGGTTGATGCTTGCTGCAGTGCTATCAACAGACACTGTAAAGAGACAAAGAAGAACAAGAACAAGGTGAAAGAATTGCAAGAACGAAAAAGTGCAAGAAGCACTATACCAAGAAGAGTAATTGGTGAGAATAAGAAAGAGAATCAAAGATGGTAGTACCCCAGTTGAGGCTCTGATACCATGTAAAATGTAGAAACTAGCTTCCATTTTTAAACACAATGAAGCAGAGAACAAGAGCATAAGCGCGCAAAGAGCATAAACTTGAGAAATAGAAACTGCACAATGGAAGAGAAAGTGCAGAGAAAGGAAAATTGTATTTCACCAAAAAACTGAACTTTACAATAGTTGATTACAATCTTTATATAGGCATACAAAATGAATCTAATCAACTAAGAACTGAAAGGAACTAACTGCATAACTAATTCCTAAGAGTTAGTTATTTGACAGTTGATATAACTAACTTATAACTTCTAACTACCTTCCTTAACAGTCCCCCTCAAGCTGGAGAAGATGTCTATCACTCCAAGCTTGCTAAGAAGTGTATGAAAAGGACCAGGATGCAGTGACTTGGTGAGAATATCTACAACTTGCTCTTGAGACGTGACGTGACATGTAACAAATGAAGAACACCTCCTTGAACTTTGTCTCTAACAACATGACAATCAATTTCTATATGTTTTGTCCTTTCATGGAAGACAGGATTTGCAGCTCTGTGTAGGGCTGATTTGTTGTCACAATATATGATGAAGGGTTTATTGTGCTGAATGCAAAAGTCTTGTAAAAGATATAACAACCATTGTTCTTCACAAGTGGCTTGTGCAAGAGCCCTATATTCTGCTTCAGATGAAGATCTTGAGACTACATTTTGCTTTTTACTTTTCCAGCTAATGAGAGAATTTCCAAGAAGAAAAACAAAATCATGTGGTAGACCTTCTTGTGTCAGGGCAAGCACCCTAGTCAGAATCAGAAAAACCTTTGAGATCCAATGATGAAGATGAGCTAAAAAAGAGTCCTTGGCCAGGGTTGGATTTGAGAAATTTTAGGACATGAATTCCAGCCATCATGTGATCAGTGGTAGGAGCATCAAGAAATTGACTGAGTTTACTTACTGCATAAGAAATTTCAGGTCTTGAATGTGTCAAATACAACAATCTTCCAATCAATCTTCTATAAGGAGTAGGGTCACTAAGTGGTTCACCAGATGCTTTGTGAAGCTGCAATTGAGGTTGCATAGGAGTGGAGCAGGGTTTAGTACCAATGAGGCCTGCATCTTGAATAAGATCAAGGGTATATTTTCTTTGACATAATGAAATACCAGCTTGTGATCTGGCAACTTCAAAGCCTAAGAAATATTTGAGCACTCCTAAGTCTTTGATGCTGAACTTTTGATCAAGGAGGGTTTTGATGTATTGAATTTCATTAGCATCAGTCCCACCTAACACAAGGTCATCAACATAGACTAAAATGATGGTGAATCCAGAGTTGCTTTGCTTAGTGAATAGAGAATAATCAGATTTTGATTGAATATAGCCAAAAGAAGATAAAGTTTCAGTGAGTTTGGTGTTCCATTGCCTGCTGGCCTGCTTTTAACCATATAAAGATATTTGTAACTTGCATACCAAGTTAGGATGAGCAAGATCAAGTCCTAGAGGAGGTTTCATATACACTTCCTCATTGAGATCTCCATGAAGGAAAGCAGTATTGACATCTAATTGATATAATAGCCAATTTTTAGAAGCAGCTATGGCTATAAGCACCCTAATGGTTGTCATTTTTAGAAGCAGCTATGGCCAATTGTGCCTAAAAAACAAGTAGTAACTATAGAACCATTTGGCAATTTGATGTTTATAGGTTTAATTATCTTCATGCACTCAAAAAAATTGGCAGTATAAGTGTATAACACACATGATCTGTAGCACCAGTGTCTAATACAAAAGTGTCAGAATCAAGTGAAGGTGGAATTGTGCAAATAATACCTAGGCTAGAAGTGGTTAATTGGTTCACATTATGAGATTGCAATGAGCTAGAACCTTGGAGAAGAGCTAGTATGGCCTTATGCTGTTCTGGAGTGAAGTTTAACTTTCCTAACTGCATAACTAATTCCTAAGAGTTAGTTATTTGACAGTTGTTATAACTAACTTATAACTTCTAACTAACTTATAACTTCTAACTATTTATAGAAAATTTATAGAATTTTAGGGGGACTCGAGAGGCTTAAGGGGTAAGAAAATAATCCACATTTTAAGAAGGTTGCATAAGCAATCACCTGAAAATTATTTAGTTTTAACTCTCAGCCCATCAGAAAATGCAAGTGTGAGAAGCCCATATTTTTGTGCTAAAGTTCCTAGACTTCTTCTTTTCGTGTCCATTGAATATTTTCCTTCTCCTCCAAAAAATTTCAAAATACCTTTCTCGCTACTTGCTACTTAAGTAACGAACTCAGGGGGCCTAAAATTTAGAAAAAACACAGTTGACATCCTAGGATGCGAATTGAGTTCGCTACTTAAGTAGCTGATGACAGTCAATTATATGATGTTTTTAGTAGTAGTTTAGGTAGTTTTAATAGCAATTAAAGCCCAAAAGCAAGCAAATACCTGGAAAAGTGAAGTTACTTGGCTCAGAAGCAAGAAAAGTGGAAAAAACAGCAAAAAAGGGCAAAAACATAATAAACAGCGCGCACGACCCACGATGAGATCCAGCGTGGCGCGATGAGAAGGCGGTTTAAATTGAAGAAAATCTGCAACAAATCTTTTTCATCGTACCATGATGACTTGTCATCATAGCACGATGAAAGACGGTTGAAGAAAACAAAAAATCCTGATCAAATCTTCCATCGTACCACGATATGATCCATCATGGCCACGATGAAGCGAAATTACACGCCATCGTGGCCACGATGGGTGCGATGGACGCGCAGAAAAGCTCAAAACCCAGCTGAAAAACTAGAAATAGAGTCTTCTTCCTCCACTATTATTCATTCAGAAATCACTCAACAATAGTGATATTCACTCTAGAGTTAGGAGAACTCTAAGAAGAAGGCAAGGAGGACCAAGGAACTCAAGGTCAACAAGGTTCTTTTTTTTTTGTTTTTTGTCTTTGTAATTTATTTTTCCTAGGTTAGGTGGAGTCGAGGAACTCCCTTACGAATGCTTGATTTTGTATAATTTGGGTATAAATTCAATTGTTTCTGATTGCAAACTCTTTTATTGTCTGATTTTATATTTATTTTAATACTGATCACATTAGAATAAAATCTAAGGAGCTAGTGGATATCGGATAGGAACAAAGCTAGTACCTATTGCTAACAAAGCTAGTACCTATTGCTGCATACCACCTGGTCACTAGATTCCAAAATGAGCTATCATACTTGGATACATGCAGCTCAGTATAATCCTTGTTTCCTGGTATCTGTTTTAAATTTTTGCTATTACTTAGTTAATAAAAAATTGCATAAATTTAATCAAAAGAAAACTAAAGTTCGACCCCATTATAATATCGTAGGAAACTTTGTTTTCTTGATGGTTATGTTTTGGTCGTGAATCACATGTTTCAAAAGTATGCATTTAAAGAAGGGATAGTGATAAAAAGATGTGTTGGCCATATAAAATATTAGGAGTTTTTTTTTAAAATGTAAGTATTATGGTTATGATTATGATGATTATAAAACATTGAGCTAATGCTTGAGCAACACGCGTTCTTTATTCTCGTTGCTCTCAAATGTTGTTCGTATATTTTTTGTTTTTGACAATAATGTTGTTTTTGTAGATTAAAAATTAAAATAAAGGCCAAAGTATATTTTTGTAATTTTGTTTTATCCCATGTTCCTAATTTTAGTCATTTATTTTCTCAGTTCAAGTGATTTTGGCTTTCGTTGAATAACTTGTAAGATTACTATAGTTCTAACATATATAGTTCTTGCGTCAAAGAAATAAATATATATAGTCCTAACATCCCAACTGCTTTAAAGAATTATCGATTAATTTCATAACCTAACATAAATCTTTTACTGTATTTTGTTTTCACTCTCACACTTTCTAGAACTAGAACTTTTAAGTAGGTCGCTTATTCAAAGAATACTCTAAGTCAAACATACCTAGAGTTCATATACCAAAAAGAAGATGCATTTGTTTATATAGATAATACAAATTAATTCTTATAAATCTTCATGCCATCTTTTTGATTGAAAGCTGTTAAGAGCTGCTCGCTGCTCATTGTCTACAATCTCTTGCACACAAATGACCACTCCCCTTCATACGACCCATTTTATTACTTAAAATAAAGTATAATGAATGAATCGAAATAATGAATAGATCCGTCTATCTATTCATTCAACTTCAAATTTAGATATTCACTACTAATTAGTTACACATTTTTTTTTTGAAGAAGCTAAATTAGCCTACCCAAATTGACATCAGAGAGAATCGAACCTCAGACCTCAAGAGGAGCACACTCTCGTATCCCAAGTCAATACTAATGCACCAACCCAAGTGTGTTCTAATTAGTTACACATTGATGTTATCTTAACCTAGTCACATACGTCATGAGTTATTTTTAATGTTGGGGAATATTAATAATGATATTCAGAGATTTAATGTATGAGGTCATCATGTTTTTTTTGAGAAAATGTACGAGGGCATGTTAACATGCGCCTTTAGGCCACTTGATAAACTATCCAAATAAAGAAACTTAGCAATAAATAATACAAGAAATTTCATGTTTAAAAGATTGATTACACAAGTACCAATTTTTTCTCTCTATATTATATTGTACTCCTTAATATGCACTCTTAAGACACTTGTTAACATTTTCCTAGTTAATTTATAGAAATTGTTTGACTTTAATCATAATTATCTCTAAAATCACGGAGAATATCCTCTCAAGTGACTTTATAGTCCAATCACATTCTATCCATTCATTTTTTTCATCATATATAATTTTAATTATTACTAAAATTGTGAAGGGTGGGTGGGGATACCCACCGGAATCCCTCGGGTGATAATCCCATGGGAGACAATCATGTCCCTAAAATCACACATATAAATGATTGTACATGATTTACCGTTTATCAAAATTAAACTCATAAAAATACGGAATAAAATACTTTTTTATAGTCCATGTGAGCATAACTAATTTAGTAGGGATAATACATGGTATGTTACAATGATCGGAGTTCGAACTCAATTACTCACAATTATTCACTTTAAAAAAGAAAATTCTAACCACTTAACTACTTAAAAAAAAAACTCATTTATATAACATACCATGCATAAAATAATCAAATGAATATTTTGAAAGTTTTTCCTTTTTTTATTTTTTATTTTGAGGCAAAATATTTTGAAAGATAAAAGACTAAAACCATATTTAATTTCAGATATTCCATTTTATTATTTAGAACACGTTTCTAATTGAAGAAAAAAGCATTTTATTAAATACGAGAATAAAGTTATAGTGTCACATCCTGGGCAAAATTGGTCCTCTAAGATGAAGACGAAGATAATGCATGACAAAGTGCAACATAGTGCTGGGCCTGGACTTATTAAAATTGGGCCAATACTTAATTGTATGCATATGCTTTCTTTCGTTATCTTTTAATTTTCTAAGAGCATATGTTTTTGGGACCAGAAGCGCAATACATTTGTTTAACTTTGTTATTTAAATTCCATTAATTGTGTTTATGGCTTCTTTCCGCTTTCTCTTTGGTCACAAAAGGTGTTGCTGCCAGAGTCACTAAGTTTGGTATAATGATGATGAATTTAAATAGTACGCTGTAGATTCTGGATTCGATCCTCAGCTCATTGTAAACAAAAAAAAAGGTGTTCCTGTCATGTTTTCTTATTAAATGTTCACACTTTATTTTTTAATAAATATATTAATGCAGTATTATTTTTTGGATTTTAGAAAATTGGTTTTGAAAACCGTCACCAAAGAAATATTGGGTTAAATTGCAGACTATGCCGTTCTCTTTAAGACATTTAACGATACTAAACTTGTTTCTTATCTAAATCCTATTCTTTTTTGTTGCTTATTCATTAGGTTCATACATATAGTTTTATATAGATTGATATACTATTGGTCATGAACTTCTCGCTATAAAATAATATATCATTACAGGGATTAAGCAGTTTTATCAAAAACCCGAGGCTATTTTGCACCGGTGCATAACTATCTCGAACTGATGCATAAACTGTCATGCACCGGTGCATGCTTCTAGGAATGTAAATAGATATCCGTGCGGACGGATAATATGATATATATGTATCCGTTCCGTTAGATAAATATGATATACATATCCACTCCATATCGGTGGGAGTATCCGTGAATATTTACAAATATCTATGAACAATAATATTTTAAATTTTTTTTGTGATTCTTGTAAATGTTAATTACTTGAAATTTGTTTATCTTCTTTCTAAAGAAACAAGAAAAAGATTATTAACACATAATAATATTCATACATTTCACTTTCAATTTAACATCAAAAGTCAACACATTTATTTTCCTTCTTTTCACCAAAAAATAGTACTATCCATACATTTCTCTAAAGGAAAAACTTCATACATTTCATTTCTAATCAAAACAAAAAATTAAAAAGGCTTTTATATAATTTTCTTATTTTAATGGGTATGGATATCAGATACCATTAAATCCGCATACGCATCCATTAACTATCACGTAATTGAAATATCCATTTATCTTACTAGCGGATATCCATTAGACTATTTGTCCCATGTCCTTGACATATTTTATATGCGGATATCCCTCCGCGAGTATGAAAATTTTTGTCATCCTCATCCCTATATGCTGCATTCAATGATTTTTTGTTCTCTTTTTTTGTTGTTGAACCGATGCATAAAATTTCAATGCACCGGTTAGATCAAAATTGTTGCATTAAACCCACTTGGGTAGGTGCATTGATATTGGCTTGGGACCTAGGACTGTGCTCCTCTTGAGGTCTGAGGTTCGATTTTCTCTGGCGCCAATTTGGGTGAGCTAATTTAGCTTCTTCAAAAAAAAATTGTTGCATTATTGCCACTTCAATTTATTTCCTCTATAAATAGCAAACTTGCACACTACAACAAATAGAGCAAATTGCGGCGGTTAAAACCGTCGTTAAAAGCTTTTTGCTACCACAATCTTAAGTGTCGTAAGCATATCGCTGAAATAGGCGTCGGAAGAACATTTTGCGGGGGACGAAAAATCCGGGAACTCCATAGACAAATCTTTGTGTGTTGTTTAGTTTTCTCATTGTTCTTTAATTGTTCTTATTTATTGCTTTTGGAACATTCATTGACATAGGTTGATCAAGCTTCATTGTGTTTTGAAAGAACTCTTTAAATATTGTACATCAAGTGTTTGATAAAAATACTTAATGTCAATTTCATTGTTTTTTGAAGGAATTCTTTGACTATTGTACACCAAGTGTTTGATAAAAACAATTAGTGTCAATAATTTCATTGTTGTTGAATAAAACTTTGCAAGATTGAACACCAATTGCTTGACAAAAGTTCCAAATTGAGTTTTTCCATATATTGGCTTATTGGCTTAATTGGAAACTAGAGTAATCGAGAGCGAGTAATTTGAAACCTTTTTAATAAATCGATAGAGTTATTAATTCGCTGGTTATTCAAATTTCATCTCGAAAATTGAATAATCTTCACTTAGCACGCTTTTAATCATTGTAAGTCGATCCGGATCCGCTTATGCCGCACAAAAGTTTCTACAAATTGGAAGTTAATATTACGATATTCAACTCCTTTCTAAGTGGTAAGCCATCAATCTAACAAACTAGTATAAAAATTACCATGTTGTTCCTCTCCCGCTGTACTTTCTCTATTTTAAGTTTTGTTTATGTTCTTTATGATTTAACTTCTACTCTCTTGTGTATGTTAATAAAAAATTAAATAATTTGATCAAGAACATTATTTTAATTGTGTGTGAATAAGGAGTTTTTCAAAATAGGAAACACAATTCAAACTCCTTTTCTCGTGTTCCCAAAGTGAACCTTCAAGGTGTGTTTTAGTGGAAATCTAGGACACGTGTGTCTTAGTGAAAATCTAGGACCAATGTGTCTTCGAAGGATGTATTTGATTGAGATTTCAAAAGACTATTATGACAACTTTTTGTTGTTGGAGATTCTAAAAGATTTTGTGGAATTTTAAAAGACTATTTTTAAAGGATATTTTACAATCAACATTCTTAACCCATAATTTTAATGGATTTATAAAACAAATTTTAAAGATTTCAAGCACTTTATGGAAGTCTAAGATTTAAAAGGACTCAATGATTTAAAAATAAACAAATTACAAGAGTGAATCAATAAAAGAGCTTAATTGCACTTTTGGTCTATTTAATATGTTCCACGATTTTGGTCCCCCAGCGCTCTCTGTGTCACTAATGAAGAAATGGGACACATGATTGTTTCATGGTGGCAAAATGGGGTCAGGGGCAAAAATACAAAGAAAATTAAACTAGATGGACAAAAATGTGTTTTTTTAATGGGGGACCAAAATCATGGAACATATAAAATAGAGGACAAAAATGCAATTTACCCTAAAAAAATAATATAACCATGAATCAATTGTAAAAAAATAAATAAAATTGAATCGTAAAAAAATAACAAATAGTTGTACAAAGAAAGAATGATTCAATGTATTTAACAATGAATCAAGTTGAAGAATAAATTAAACGAACCTCTGCCTTCTCAATTCAAAAAAATTCTTCGCACAATTTTCACTCTCAAATCCAAACTTATTCATACACGATGTAGATGTAGAAGAAGGTTTGCGGCCACACTTCTCAGCATTTGAGTTTCATTAATCAATTTGGGATGTTTGATTCCTCTCACAAGGTTTCTACCGCCGCAAACTCTTTTGCCGTCGGTGAACCATTTGCTCTGTTGTGTTCTGTCACAGTGAGTTGTCGATAGGTGAATGCTTCTGTGTTGGCGGTCGGATTCATTCGTTATACTTTAAGAAATCAGGTTCGTATGGGCGCATCTTTGGTTTATGCTCATGATCTTTAATGCGCCACATTTTTTTTTGCAATTTAATTTTGCGCCATACACGAGTTCACTAGATTGTGATTGTGATGCTTGTAAGATTAGTTGTTTGATCATTTACCTTTTTATAATTGTTTTTAACGCTTTCCAGTGTTTATTTTTTTATTTTTATTGGTTCCAATTTATGTCCCTCCCATTTTTTTTATATCTTTTTATTTTTATTTTTTATTTCACTCAAACTTTAGAAGCTGTAGATGATTTACCGTATGCTCCCATTAGCTAAAAATAAGTTGAAGAATGAATAATTGTTAAAATAAAAATTGAAAAAATATGTCTTCCCAAAAATACCAATTCTTTAAAATACCAATTGAAATGGGATATTTATAAGAGCATTGCTATATAACGCGACAAACGTTTCCACGAAGTGCACACATATTCTGTATTGACCAATAAATTTGGGGTTTGGACGGAAATCACGCATTATCTATTAGGGATGACAACAGATGGTCATGGGTGCGGGCTTGACACTTACCAAACTCACACCCGAAATCATCACCCAAACCCAAACTCAAAGGTTGTTCGGGTGGCAAAACAACACCCACGCCCACATCCATTAGGTTCGGGTTTTTTCCACCCAAACCCAAACCCGTAACACATTTGAAAATAATTTGCAAATTTAAGAAATTAAATTTCAACATAGACTTTGAATTAAACTACAACTAAAATTAAGGTCTTCCAAGAAAATTCAAACATAGACTTTCAAGAAATTACAACATAGACTTTCAAGAAATTAAATTACAACTAAAATTAAGGTCTTTCAAGGAAATTGAGGGAGACTATGGGTGGTAATTAGGTAATTATAAAATATTTCGGGTGAGTGTGTGTTTGACTAATACCAAATCCACACCCATATTATTGAGTGTCATCCAAACCCAAACCCAGTCAAATCAGATTTCTCAAATTTACAAAATCTCCATGACAGGAAAAGGTTTCTCAAATTTCTCAAAAGAAACACTAAATAACGTCTTTCAATAGAAAAAAGCTTTTAAAGTAATCTTAATTAGGTTCACTCATACAAAAAGACTGATAATGCAGATGCCAAGTGTAAAAATTAATTTGATAGAAGAGTTGGTCGTTGACTATATTAAAAAATAATTATAAGTTAATGCGAGATTCATTAATCATTATTAAACGGTGAATTCTTCAATATACATTCTATTTAAATATATATCGATATATTCATTTAAGTAGATAATTCTGATAAATTCACAAATAATGTTAGTATATTTTTTTATATTAAACATTATGTTTTTGAACTTATCAGAATTATACACTTCAACAATATGTCGATATATATCTAAATAAGATATGTATATATGAGAGTGTTCACCTTATTAAAATTATATTATATGTGAGTGTGCATTATTCTACTTTATTAGACAACAGATACTCCTGTCCAAACCTTATATAAATAGGCTATTGTGTAACTCCCCTACTTGCCATTCATCAAATCCTTCTTCTTCTTCTTCCTTTCCTCTTCTTTGCTTCCTCTCAACTCAACCATGGGTGTAATGTCTGAAAAACCCCTTCATGAACTTCCTTTGCACTCTACAGACACCACATTTCCTCCTCCTTCATCTAAGAGGTACACAAATTTATATATCAAAACTATTATAATGTCCTTTTCTCTTTATCCTTCAAATATTATTATATTCTTTAAGTATATTTTAGTTGACAATGAAAACTTAATTTCATATTGGATAAAAATGTCTCTTCCAGCCTCATTAATTGAATTTCAAAAATATTCAATCTTGTTATTCCCAATAACCAATTTTTGAAGACAAACTAAATTATAGTATCAAATGTTCATTTAGTATTTTATTGTATATGGCCGAAATTTAGACCAAATACATTTGACTTTTTGAATCATATTTGTTAATATTTCATTTCGAGGCGATATGATTTAATATTGATTATGAACATATATGGACAAATGAATAGTGTAATTTCTTTTTATAAAATATATGATCTTATGAAACATTTGATATTGTTATAGGTTGGAAGGAAAAGTTGCAATTGTAACAGGGGGAGCTAGAGGAATTGGAGAAGCAACAGTGAGAATTTTTGTGAAAAATGGTGCAAAAGTAGTAATTGCTGATGTTGAAGATGAACTTGGAACCATGCTTGCAAATTCACTCTCTCCATTAGCTACCTACATCCATTGTGATGTTAGCATTGAAAATGATGTTGAAAATTTAGTCAATTCAACAGTTTCTCGCCACGGAAAACTTGACATCATGTTCAACAATGCTGGTGTTCTTGGAAACCAGTCCAAGAACAAAAGCATTGTGAACTTCGATGTTGAGGAATTCGACCGAGTCATGAGTGTTAATGTTAAAGGAGTAGCTTTAGGGATGAAACATGCTGCAAGAGTTATGATTCCAAGAAGATTTGGTTGCATAATTTCCTCAGCTAGTGTAGCTGGAATTTTAGGAGGACTTGGTCCACATGCTTATACAGCTTCAAAGCATGCTATAGTTGGATTAACAAAAAACACTTCTTGTGAATTAGGGAAATATGGGATTAGGGTTAATTGCATTTCACCATTTGGTGTTGCAACTTCTATGCTTGTGAATGCTTGGAGAAAAGGGGATGATAATGAAGTTGATGATGATAATAATGAAATAAATTTTGGATTGCCTTTAATTGAGGAGGTTGAGAAAATGGAGGAATTTGTTAGAGGGATTGGTAATTTAAGAGGAACAACTTTAAGGGCTCAAGATATTGCTGAGGCTGTTCTTTTTCTTGCTAGTGATGAATCTAAGTATGTTAGTGGTCATAATCTTGTTGTGGATGGTGGAGTTACTTCCTCAAGAAATTGTATTGGATTGTGATGTTGTACTTTCTTAATTAGTATTCATTTTCCTTCATTTTCTTTGTGACTTATTAATTAATTAATGTAGAATCAATCAAGTACATTTATGTAAGGGTGTTAATGATTTTTATATCAATAATTGAATATAGTTGATGTAATATTTGAAAGTGTTATATAGTGAAATTGAATTACAAAGCATTTCTTATATTTAAAATGAGAAGTATGGGTTTTATAAAAAACCAAAGTGAGGATGATACAAAATATGGTTTTTTTTTTTTTTTTTTTTGTGTATGGTTGGTAGTAGGATTTAAAAATTGCAATTTTGATCTTTGAATCTTGATATGGTTTCCACGCAGCTTCATGAGAATCTGTATTAGTTTGGACTAATGATGGATTAGATCTTTTAGTAAAGACTATTGTGATTCGGTTCATGTGCAAATATATGGAAGACAGCCAATAACATTGGAGACGTCGAAGCATCTAACTAACATTTGTATTTCATCGTATCATATAGTAATATAGTATTAAAATAAAACCCTGTGCGCATCACACTGACAATAAGCACATACGTCAAGAAGACCTGCTTAATTTGGGCTGTATCTTAGTTGTTGTGTAGAGATGGAATCACTAACATTAACATCTATCTATCTATCTTCAACAGATACTCGAAAGTAGGATTTGAATTCTCTACATTTAAAAATTTTAAATTCATCTACATTTACTTGCATTTAGGGTAAAAATGTTAGGAAGATCGTGTCTACATAATTAAACACATTGACTTTTGTTCAAATAGATGACACAAAATTACTATGAGAAAAGCAAGCTGTTTATTAATATTAATATTCATATGGGCTTTAGGTAGCTTTTTGCTCAAGCAACTAATCAATACTTGATATTTTGAATAAATATTTTACCCTTTGATTAATTCTACTCACACAGTACTAACTTTACATGGTTTCCACCTGACTGTTGTTTATTAAGGGGCTAGTTTGTCAAATGTGTATACAATAAACTATTTAAATATCATTGTTCAAAGTCATAGTTTTGCTCCACGGTGTGCCGCAAATTCTATTTACTATTGTAGATCTTGGGTTAATTCCGATGTAGTTTACTTTTTAGGTAACCTGTGTTTCCGGGACACTCTTTAAGTCCTTAAATAGAAAGTGTTTTGTAGAAATTTTATGGAAATGGTAAAGTCAACGCATTGAAAATTGTATTGTTTAATTTTTTGAATAAATTTTTTCTTTAAATAGAATGCTTAAAGAGTACCCCGGAGGCACCGGTTAGCAAGACCCTACTTTTTATATACGAATTTATTGTTGAGAATAATTCAAAGTTAGTTAGTTTGGTTGTTGCAAAAGCTGTTACTTGCTTTACAAGTAAAACAGAATTAGTTAGTGTGTAGGTTAGTTAGTTGAGTTAACTACTATGCTAATAAGTAACCATAGTTGGTTAATGCTAACTCATTGATTTTGTGTATAAAAACCACACTACACTATTGTAAAGTATACCAATTGATCACTCAATAAAATTACCCTTTCTCTCATTCTTATCTTACCACTTTTGTTCATAGTTCATAGTTCCAACAAACTGGTATCTAGAGCCTCAAGGTTCGTGGCATTCAAGAACTGATCAAGATTCACTGCAATTTGATCAATTAACTCAAGAAGAAGATGACAAGCCAACTAGAAACACTAAGCAACAGTTTTGGTGGGAAATTGCCAATTCTTGATGCAAGCAATTGGGATCGATGGAATAAGCAAATGAAAGTGATATTTGGGTTTCAAGAAGTACAAGATGTGATTGAAACTGCTATCACTGAATTAGCAGCAGATGCAACAGAAAATCAGAGGAATGCACATCGTGCATTGAAGAAGAAAGATTTCAAAGCAATGTTCTTCATTCATCAATGTGTTGATTTGGTGAATTTCCAGAAGATTGAGAATGCAACATCAGCTAAGGAATGTTGGGACATTCTTGAGAAAGCACACTCAGGGAATGAGAAGCTGAAGCAGGTTAGATTACAAACTTGGAAAAGGAAATTTGAACTGCTGCAGATGGAAAACAATGAAAGCATTGCAGATTACTTTAACAAGATCACAAACATCACAAATCAGATGAGGAGTTGTGGTGATACTTGTGACAATCAAACCATTGTTGGTAAGGTTATGAGAACTTTATCTCCTAAGTTTGATTATATCACTGTTGCAATAATGGAAACCAAAGATCTGTCAACATTGACATTGGATGAATTACAATGTACACTGGAGTCTCATGAACAAAGAATCATGGAAAGAACAAAAGATAGGGCCACTGATCAAGCATTGCAAGCTCATGCAGAAAAGAAAGGCAATGGCAAATGGAAGGGGAAAGATAAGTCCAAGAAGAATAATAACTCACAAGATAACTCAAAGAAAAACAATGATCAAGCTGAATCTTCATCTCAAGGCACTGCATCAAATCAAGATAAGAAAGGGAAGTTCAATTTGAAGAACATACAGTGCTATAATTGCCAGAAGTTTGGTCACTTTGCAAAAGATTGCAGAGGCAAGAAGGTTCCAAGGTATGGAGGAAAGAATAAGGCTGAAGCACACATTGCTCAGGAAGATAGTGACTCAGAGGTTGATCCAACACTGTACATGGCTACCATTACAGATATTGAAGATGATCAAGAACATTGGTATCTTGACACAGGTTGCAGCAATCACATGACAAGCCATAGAGATTGGCTAATCAACTTCAACAGTTCATCAAAAACTAAAATAAGGTTTGCAGACAATAGAACAATTCCAGCTGAAGGAGTAGGTGATGTATTGATCAAAGGCAAGAAAGGAAATCAAGCCATCATCACTGGTGTTCTATATGTACCAGACATGAAAACAAATTTACTAAGTTTGGGACAGTTACTAGAGAAGGGATTCATTATGCATATGGAGAATAACATCATGGAAGTGTATGATTCTCAGAACAACACTATTCTGAGAGCCCCTCTATCTCAGAATAGAACATTCCAAGTCACCTTGACTGCAAATCAATCCCAATGTCTGGCTACAATAAAGATCAATGACCAAGCTTGGTTATGGCATCTGAGGTATGGTCATCTGAACTTTAAAAGCTTGAGTTATCTGCAAAATAATGAACTGGTCAATGGATTACCTGCAATTAAGATCCCTAGAGATATATGTCAACATTGCTTGATAGGCAAGCAAGCAAGAAAGTCCTTTGTCAAGGAGATTGCAATGAGAGCCAAGCAGGTACTTGATGTAGTATATACAGATGTATGTGGTCCATTTGACACACTATCTCTAGGAGGATGATGAGAGCCAAGCAAGTACTTTGTATCATTCATTGATGAATTCAGCAGAATGATGTGGATTCACTTAATGAAGAGCAAAGATGAAGTGCTTCAGAATTTTAAATCATTCAAACTGCTAGTTGAACAGCAATCAGAAAAGAAGATTAAAATTCTAAGAAGTGATGGTGGTGGTGAATACACCTCAAATGAATTCAAGACATTTTGTTCAGAAAATGGAATTCAGCATGAAATAATAGCTCCATACACTCCTCAACACAATGGAATGGCTGAAAGGAGGAATAGAACTATCATGAATATGACCAGATGCATGCTAAGAGAAAAGAATCTACCTCACAGCTTTTGGGGTGAAGCTGTAGTTACAGCCTGCTATGTTCTGAACAGATGTCCTACAAAGCAAATAGATAAGGTACCAGAAGCAATTTGGTCAGGTCACACACCATCAGTGAAGCATCTTAGGGTATTTGGATGTCTTTGTCACAGACACATACCAGATCAAAAGAGGAAGAAACTTGATGATAAAAGTGAAATGATGATCATGATAGGATATCACACTGCAGGTGCCTATAAACTCTACAATCCAATCACAAAAAAGGTAACCAGCAGCAGAGATGTCACTTTTGAAGAAGATAAGAGCTGGGATTGGAATGGAAATACAGCACAAGATAAAAAGTATGTTCCATTTCAGTTACTTGATGAAGAAGCAACTGAAGAAAACACTATGCTAACACCTCCAACAACTGCAAATGAGCCAGTTGTACTCAGAAGATCAGAAAGAGGAGGTATTCCAAACAGAAATCTGCAAGGGTATGAAACAATCCCAGATGACATGATCACACCAGATGGTGATATAGTGCATTTTGCATTATATGTAGACACTGAGCCCTTGACATATCAACAAGCAGCAAAATATGAAGAATGGAGGGGAGCAATGGAGGAAGAAATAGCCTCAATTGAAAAGAACAACACATGGAACTTGGTCCATCTGCCTGCAAACAAGAGGCCTATAGCAGTCAAATGGATATACAAACTGAAATACCTACCTGATGGCACTATAGCAAAGTACAAAGCACGATTGGTTGCCAAAGGATTCCTACAGAAACAAGGTATTGACTTTACTGAAATCTTTGCACCTGTGGCAAGGATTGAAACTGTGAGACTAGTAGTTGCTATTGCAAATCACTTTGACTGGGAATTTGTTCAATTGGATGTCAAGTCTGCATTTCTCAATGGCAAACTTGAGGAGGAAGTATATATTGAACAACCTCAGGGTTTCATAGTTAAAGGAAAGGAAGATCATGTGTTGAAGCTGAACAAAGCATTGTATGGCCTAAAACAAGCACCAAGAGCTTGGAACATGAGAATAGATGAGTTTCTCAGCAAAAATGGATACTCAAAATGCACTGTTGAACATGGAATCTATGTCAAAGGTACATCACAGAATAGACTTTGCATAGTGTGCCTATATGTTGATGACTTACTAATAACTGGCAGCAGTAAAGATGAAGTTAAGAAGCTAACAAGTCTGCTAAGCTCAGAATTTGACATGACCAATTTAGGAGGTTTGAAATATTTTCTTGGGCTGGAATTCACTAAGACAAGTAGTGGTATGCTGATACATCAGAGGAAGTATGCTTCAGATATACTAAAGAGATTCAACATGATGGATTGTAATCCAGCTAACACTCCAATGGAAACTGCATCAAATTTGAATACTGATGATGAAGGCAAATCTGTGAATAGTACTCACTATAAACAGATGGTAGGAAGCCTTAGATATGCTTGCAATTCAAGGCCAGATATATGTCATAGTGTAGGGATTGTCAGCAGATTTATGCAATCACCTAAACTGTCACATATGCAAGCAGTGAAGAGAATCCTAAGATACCTACAGGGCACAATTGACTATGGTGTCTTGTACACCAAAACAGATGAGAACCAAAGGAAGCTTGTTGGTTATTGTGACTCTGACTGGTCAGGTGATAAAGTTGAAAGAAGAAGCACAATGGGATACATCTTCACATTGTTCAATTGTCCAATCTCATGGAGTTCAAAAAAGCAAAGTGTAGTTGCCTTATCCACATGTGAAGCAGAATACATCTCTGCCTGCAATGCTGCTTGCCAAGGAATTTGGTTGCTAGCATTACTGCAGGAAATGAAGATTGATATTGAACATGAAGTAGAGCTAATGGTTGACAACAAATCAACCATTAATCTGGCCAAAAACCCTATAGCTCATGGAAGAAGCAAACATATAGAAACAAAGTTTCATTTTTTGAGAGATCAAGTTACAAAGGGGAAGATCAAAATGACCTACTGCAACACAGAGAATCAAATGGCAGATGTGCTCACTAAGCCATTGAAGGTTGATAGATTCAAGGATTTGAGAAGAATGATGAATGTTCAAAGCCTTGAGACTTTGAATTAAAGGGGTGTGTTGAGAATAATTCAAAGTTAGTTAGTTTGGTTGTTGCAAAAGCTGTTACTTGCTTTACAAGTAAAACAGAATTAGTTAGTGTGTAGGTTAGTTAGTTGAGTTAACTACTATGCTAATAAGTAACCATAGTTGGTTAATGCTAACTCATTGATTTTGTGTATAAAAACCACACTACACTATTGTAAAGTATACCAATTGATCACTCAATAAAATTACCCTTTCTCTCATTCTTATCTTACCACTTTTGTTCATAGTTCATAGTTCCAACATTTATAAGGTTTTTTCTACATTATTCATTACTCAACAACTAACTAAAATAAACCATATAGATATGAAAGAAAAAGTTGGGTACCGTATATTAATTTACTTATGTTTCCTTTTAATAAGCAATGTTGTTATGTTAGTTTTTTCTTTTTTGTCAGGACTTAAACCCTAAATTTACTGTTCTTTAATCCTTATCTCAATTAGTTTAACCAGTTGAACTATCCATTTCATCCCATATTAATTTACTTATGTGACTTGTTTTTATTATTTTTTAGATAAAATACCTTCATATTATCCAGGAGTAATGGGGGCCTCACCGACAATAGACTTTTAAAATGAGGCAAAATATGAATATAATGGAGTGTGATATATATAAACAAAGAGAAACCATATGATGAAGATATTGAATTTGTTTTTTTTAAAAAAATAACTTAACCGAGTTAATAGCGCTTTGTTGCTGCTAATGTTGTGGCAAGTGAGAACTGAGTTAAAACCTATATTGCTTAAAGAAATCGAAGTTGAACATTTTATAAGTGAGATGATCAATAAATCAAAAGCCTTAAGGTTTTGGGTAAAAGTATCAGGGTCGGCCCAAGGGTAAGGCTACTAAAGCCCTTGCTTTAGGCCTCCAATAAAAGTCTCAGACAAAAAAGCCTCGTATACATACAAAAAAGCTTGATATACATGTAAAAAAAGTCTGATACAGTAAAATTTGTTTTAGATCTCACTCACTTTTAAAAATTATTGGACAGTCCTTAAAAAGTGTGGTGTCCAACTCACTTATATTGTTGCTCAATATGGATGATCCCCCAACTGCCCTCTCGTGATCCAACATTGTATCTAAAACCTTGAAATTTTAGTTAAAAATGCGATATCCAACTCATTTATATTATTAATCCGAGTCTAATGTAAGTGATTTTCTGATGGCACCCCATGACCCAACAGTTAATTTCATATTTTTTACTCGCTATGTCAAAACAAAAAATAATGGTAACCACCACTACCAATTACGTTTTGTCGCGACTATATTTTGGTAGTAGTGGACATTTTTTAAAACTTTGGACTTACACTAGCTAATATACAAGCTGCCTTATTTTATATTGAGTCATCGAAAGTAGATGGTGGAGTACTTTATAGTTTATACTAAAGTACAATCAACTTGATTAAAATGTCATATTTTCTTAATAATAATGTTATGTACTTAGCTGTTTTTAATGAGCACTTAGCATTAAATTGTGACTCATCTAAGCTGTCATGGCCATAATCTTCACCTTTAAAGAGAGGGTTTGCGATTTGTGTGGTTGACCAATGACCACATCAATCCCAATCTATGGGAATCTATAATAAAATTCATAATTCTTTTGATTAGTATTAATAGAAGAAAAAAAAGTCAGATACTACAGCAAGAAAGGAGGTGGCATGATGGGATTTGAGTGTATTGAAAATGTTGAAGATCAAGATTTTGTTGAATATAACTATGACCGTATCTTGTTTTGGATTTTGAACCCCTCCTGCCGACGCACTAACTACCCTTGTGACCCTATCCAAAATATAGAGGAAATTAATCAACGTATTTAGTCTAAATTTTTAATTTAATATATTAATTTTTTTTGATAAATTTTTTCTTATATTTTGAGACGGTTGGAGTATATATATTTTTTTTATCATCAGTATTCGGTCCACTGAATCGTTTAATATATTTTGGGAATCAGTTCTAGTATCAAGTGGTTCCAACCCCTTTTCGATAGCAGTTGCGGGGATTGAATCATGATCCTTCCTACCAAGTCCAATGTCAATTACCATTGCACGTACCAACTATCGATTGGTTACGAGTATATGACTTTAATATGCAGTGGATCAACAAAATTATTATATTTACTTAAGGTAAGAGGTGTTGACGCAGCAAGAAGCTAATCACACACACAATGCACTAAAGCGCACACACACAGTGATAGGCGCGTTTTGCGCCTTATCGAGCTTCTAGTAAAAAACGGGCTTCGAGTGAAAAAACGAGCACAAACACAATTTTGCAATAACTCGAGAAGAATAATGGAATTTTGTGATATCTAAGAGAGAAGAATGAATTGTTTAGAAAGAAGAAGAAAATTTTATTCATCCACAATGGGCCACAATCAAAGTTACAATAGGAGGGTGTATTTATACACCTTTCTTAAGCTACAGGTAACTAACACAAAAAAATAACTTTCAACTTCCTAACCAACTTGTTCTTCACTTCTGCAATATTCCAGAGCTAGGTTACCATTGTTCATTTGCTCTCTCAAGTAGTGGAACCACAATTCTATATGTTTGCTCCTACCTAAGCAATATGATTCTTTGCAAGGTTGATAGCAGACACATTATCAATCTTCAAAGTAATTGTCTCACACTTGCCTTAGCTTATCTCTTCGATTAAATTTTTCAACCAAATAGCTTGACAAGTACTTAGTGATGCTGCAATGTACTCAGCTTCACAGGAGGAGAGGGCTACTACAAGTTCCTTCTTTGAACACCATGAGATTGGTGCTCCACCATAGAAGGAGTGGACTTAACTAACTAACTATTTTGGTAGTGAACCTGTATAAAAATACCGTATAGTTTTTCTTCATCTGTACCCTCTCTATTTTAGGTTTTCTTTATCTTCTTTGATTTAATTTTTTTTTGACAGAGTCTTCTTTGATTTAATATCTAAACTATTATGTGTCTGTTAATATTTTTTTTTTGTAAGTCAAAGATGTAGATTAAAAAATAAGGAAAAAAAAGTACAAGAACTGGGGGGATGAACCCAAAGTTGAACAAACCCTAATCAATCATAACAAACTACCACCAATCACGAGCACAACACAAATATGATTAGTGAACATCTACGAGCATCAACTAAGGTTTGAACGTTGGCGAATGAACCGTCCGCCAATACGGAAATGAGTCCACACAACATCATCTCCCTGCATACAACAAGCAAAACGACTCTTTCGAGCCAGTTAGACATTGTGTTATTAAACCAATAGCAATGAAACTAGTGAAATGAAGGCAAACTTAAATCAGTAAAATGTGCGGAACTCAATAACTCTAGAATCAGTCAGAAAATCAAACACCGGGAGTACCCACGATGTTACGAATATCCCAGACGACGAAGGTCGCACAAACCACTGTGTTATTAAACCAATAGCAAACCGTGTAACGTCCGGGTCTGACGAGGGCGGGGAGTGGTTGTCGGTGCATGAGGCATGACAATGAGCTTCTAGGCAAAAACGAATCACATCGGAATGAGAGGGATCCTGAGACCGTGCAGGTATGAGACTGCATGGTTGAAGGAAGACATATAAGAATTGTTTGGTACTACCTATCAACAAGATGCATCTTCTTTTTGATAGCTCATTCGATAAGAACGCAACAGTTAAGCGTGCTTGACTTAGAGTAGTCTTTGGATGGGTGACCTTCTGGGAAGTTTCCCGAAAAGCGTACGAGTGAGAACAAGATACGCTGAAAAGACTCGTATTGGTTTATAGGGTCAGTCGACAATGCGTAAAGTCTTCTGGGATGTTAAAATTGGTATCAAGAAGTGAGACACAAATCGACTCGGTTAAGCTAGCAAACGACCGCAAGTTAAATGATTTGATGAAGAACATATATTCAAAAAAAATTTCAAAAAATAGTTAAAAATTGAAAACACAGTTCAAACCACTTTTTCTTATGTTCTGTCACTACCTAAAGTTCCCAAGTGAAAATGAATAATATAATTTCCTTGTTAATCAATCACCTCATTTTGAATTATTCCTACCACTAATTTTATCATACTTCAAATTCAGTATGCTCTTTTGTGATTTTAACTTTTTCTACTATGAAAGGCTAAAATAAAGTTAAAGAGATCAATATAATAAGAAACATATTAAAGAGTCAAGTGATCAATTGAGGATGCAAAGAACAAAAAGTGACACTTGAATAACATAAAGAAACATTAATAATGATTATAATTTTAGAAGGATTTTATTTGACACAAACAGTGCATAATTTTTTTTATTATAAAATGATCCAACCATTTTCCATTGGTTACATACAAATGAGAAAAAATATGGCTGCAATTATCAAGTTTGTGTATGCTATCATCCTATTTATTTCTCTACTTTTTGTTGTAACTGAGGCCTTTCGTAAGCACTTTTTTCTCATCTTATTTATTTTATACATAATCTGTTATCCCTTTTTAATAATATAATCTTGTGTTTTACATTATATAGAAGAAGATATCCTAAACAAAAATTGCACAAATGTCTTTGAATATCAATATCCTTGTGTTGGAGCTGCACATATAGTATGCATTGATGGTCATTGTTATTGTTGTGGTAATTTACGGCTAATTCAACAAATAATTTTATTACTACTAAATTTATAATATTATTTAAACGTCATGTTATTCTTATGATTTCTTGCACAATTTAATTTTTCTTTCTCTAACCTATAAATTTCTTTGACAGGAGCATAAGCATATATATAAGCAAGGGTTACTTTTACCTTTGATTGCTATATAAATACATATATGGAGAATAAGCAATAAAACATAAGCATATAGCAAGGATTATTACTTATTACCTTAGCTTGCTTTTATAATATAATATATATGGAGAATAAGCAATAAATAAAGATAAATGATTATGTAAAATCATTATTCTATTAAGTTTTTTGTTATATGTATTGCACTCTTTTTTTTTTTTTATCAGATTTTATTTTACTGAATTTTTCTGATAAAGGTTTTATGAGGCTATTGTATTAGTCATTTTCTCGGGTTTTGATCTAAATCTTTCAAAATATTTGTTCCTTATTGAAATCTTTAATACTATTTTACTTTGAGGTGGTCACAGATAGCAGTGTAAATAAAGATTTTTTTTTTGGGTACATAATAAAGATAATTATTATTAAATAAAATGGATAACTATGAATATTAAATAAAAATAATCATTATTTTTCTTGTAAGTATAACTACTAGTTTTTCCTTTTTGTTTTTTGATAAGCACGTGTAACTACTAGTTAAATTGGGCAACTTTGAATCTTCACATTAGATTTGAATGGTATATATAACAAAATAGACCAACTCTGAGCCTTTTTTGTCACCCCTACAATTAACTCTTCATCCAACAAATCACTCAATATTCCAATTTTACACTTTTTATTATTTGACTTCACTCAAACAAATTTTCAAACCAAACTGAAATAATTTATGTATCGAAAAAATATTGTAGAGGTGAAGTCAAATAATAAAAGAGAAAAAATAAAATATTAGGCGGTTCTTTGGAGTGAGAGAGAATTTTTTTGATTTATGACACTAATTTATTTTTCAAAATATTAAAACTTTAAAAGACTATTTTAATTTCTAAATGACGGCTTTAGTAAGTAAATTAGGTTTTGCGTCTTCCTTTATATAGCCTGAGTACAACATGAGCTTGATGAACAATAGGGCTAAACAACAGCTGATCCATGTAATATTCAACAAACATATTTTAGAACCAAATCTTTTGTTTCGTTACATGTTGTAACATTCTTCAGAAACACGCAAGGCATAAATCGACCTCCTGCAGGTTCTAGAAACAGATGCACGTTTTTTGGCGCAAAAGCTACGTGAATATATTTTTCAATCGAGTCTTCAGTTACTTCACGCATAAGACAAATCTTCCAAGAACCTGAAAATAGAACACGATGCGATGTCGTACTCATATGTCAGGACATCTGGTTCAACATCTTACTAGAACATTGTTTTAACAAAATGCGGCCAACATAAAAACCCAAAAGATTATTCGAATTTATTTGCAATTCATAGATGATACGTTGATCATAAAAAAAAATAAAAATTGGAACAACATTTTGACCATAAAAGCTATTTTATAATTATTTGAATTTAGGGATAATTACACTCACCTGATCTCCTGAGTTTCCTTCAAATGACACAATCACCCCCCTCTAATTTTAAAATAGACACTAACTTCGCTTAAGTTTTCATTAAATTGGTGGTTACCTCCCTTCTCTCTTTAACACTGTTATCTCTCCGTTCAAATACATCAAGTCCCAACCATCTTCAACCATTCAAATGTTTTTCATTTTGTTGAATATATCCTCCTTCCATGAACCAGTGAATTACTTAATCAACTCTCATAAACATCTGTTACAGTGTTACGGCTACAGAGAAGAAAGATGCTGTTAATATTTATAGTCCAAGACAAAACTTCACCCAGTTTTTTTGCTGCTTTGCATCTTGTTCGTGCAGTATATGGGGGTTGTGAGATGAGCAGCTGCAAATTATGCAGGCGACATGCCTTTTGGGCAGGGAAGAATTAGAGTGTAGTATTGATTTTTGGACCATTAAAACCTTACTCAGAAGTTTTGAATTAGTCTCAGGTCTTAAAATTAATTTTGTGAAGAGTAAGCTTTACGGTTTGAATGTTGACTCTAGAATAATGGAAGCAGGTTCAGCGTTTCTGTCTTGCCGATCAGAAGTCATACCTTTTAATTTTTTGGGAATACCGGTTGGAGCCAATCCTAGAAGACGTGAGACTTGGAAACCAGTGGTGGATGCTATGCTAAAAAGATAAAGTACATGGAGCAGTCGGCATTTATCTTATGGTGGTCGGATTACTCTCATTAATTCGGTACTGACTAGTCTCCCACTTTATTTCTTTTCTTTTTTTAAGGCTCCCAGGTGTGTTTTAAAACAATTAGTGAAAATTCAAAGAAATTTTTTGTGGGGAGGAGGAGTAGAGGAAAAGAAACCATGTTGGGTTAAATGGGACCAAATATGTTTACCTAAGGAGAAAGGAGGATTAGGGGTAAAGAATTTAGAATTATTTAACCAGGCGTCGTTAAGTAAATGGAAATGGAGATTTTTATCCGAAGGTGAAGCTGTGTGGGCTGAACTCTTACGTTTCAGATATGGTCATATACCTACTCAGCTATTGGGAAGGAATTCAGTGTTGAAGGGTGCAAAATCTTCGATTTGGTGGAAGGATGTCATTGGGTTGGGGAGAGGGTTGGAGGTTGACTGGTTTCAGCAAAATGTTAGATGTTGTGTCGGTAATGGGCTTAATATTGGGTTTTGGAAGTTTAAATGGTTCGGGAATCATATGTTAAGCGATGTGTTTCCTACTCTTTTTGATAAAGAGGTCACACAAGATGTTATGATAGCAGATAGACTGATTAGTAATGGCGAGTCTTGTTCCTGGTTTTGGCAATGGACTGAGCATTTATCAGAGGATGAAGAACAATTGTTGGCTGATCTTAAGGAGTTGCTGGTTGGTTTTCTTCTACAACCGAATACTTGTGATACATGGCGATGGATTCCTGGAAAAACAGGGCTGTTTTCTGTAAAGTCTTGTTACAATTGGTTACTCGAACACCGTCAGGTAGAGGCTTTGGATTCTAATGTGTTGGCAGCTATTAATAAGCTTTGGAAGAATGATGTTCCATCTAAGGTAATCATTTTTGGATGGAGGTTGTTATTAGAAAGATTGCCATCGCGGTTAGCGCTTCATCGTAGAGGTATTTTGATTAATACGCATGATTTGTCTTGTGTTTTTTGTTTTCTTAACAACGAGGATTGCGCCCATCTTTTCTTCCATTGTCCCTTCAGCTACAAAATTTGGGAGGCGGTTTATAGGTGGTTAGGTAAGACTATTCCATCAGATAATGAAGGTTGGAAGCATTTTGATTTGTTTGGCAATTTTGTACAATCGAAGAAGTGTGGGGGTGTTAAACATTTGTTTTGGTTGGCTACTACGTGGAATATTTGGAGGCTTCGAAACAATGTGATTTTATGCTTCTTCTCTTATGGATGATATTAAATTTAATTCTTGGGTGTGGTTAAGTAGTAGGCATGGTCGAAATTCTAGTTTCTCCTTTTCGGATTGGAGCCATGATCCCTTGGGTTGTATTCAAAGCTTTTAATATTTTGTTTTGTGTTGTAAGGGATTGAGTACCCCTTGTACTTCCTTATAATATATATTTGCTTATAAAAAAAACTACAAGAAACAACATTCTTTGCACCGTAGTAATTTAATTAATGTCTACACATACCACCGAATCATTCAAGTCCTCACTATCATTGTGTTTAATAAGTGAATAGTGGGGGTTTGGGGGTCGGTCCTAGGATCGGATACCAAGTTTTCAAAAAAAAAAAGAGAGAAGAGAATAGAGGGGGTCTAGGGGTGTATGTTATATGTAATGTAAACCTTAAGGGAGGTGAGTGCATTTTGCCCTTGAATTTATTACATGGTTGAACGTTACTTTTCATAAAATTTCTCTCAGTTATAAATGTTAATTTCTCTTAGTTGCAAATACCCCATTCTATGGTAGATGATAATCAATAATAAATTTGATAGGAATGATAATGTGGAATGATCAAATAATATTATTTCTATTTTTTTTTATATGTTAATCAATCACCTCATTTGCGACTAAGATAGTGGTAGGTGCTAGTGGTATGTGGCAAGATCACACTTGGGTGTGGAAGATGGAATGGAGTTCGGTATTATCTGCAGCTGAGCAGGAATTAGCGCAAGAGTTAGACACTTTGTTGACAGGATTTTTCCCTTACCCGAATGACAAAGATAGAGATGGAACATACATCAAACCGGCCAGTTCTCAGTCCATTCGACGTATGTGTTCCTACTATCTCGTGTGGTTACTTTGGCAATTGACGAGAACGTGGTGGAAGCCTTGAATCAATTATGGACAAATGACATGTCATCTAAAGTGAGTATATTTGGATGGAGATTATTATTATCTAGACTACCAACTCGTATGGCGTTGGCGAAAAAAGGTGTTATTGTTAATCCGCGTGAGTTGTGTTGTGCTTTTTGTTTCAGAGAAGAGGAAGATATTGACCATGTGTTTTTCAACTGTTCTTTTTCGCAACAAATTTGGAAGGGAATTTTCGTCTGGCTGAATGTGGATTTTATCCCCTATGAAGTTTGTTGGCAGCACTTTATATCCTTTGGTGCTTTGGTGAAGAATAAGTCTTATGCAAAAGCTCGACATGTAATTTGGTTGGCAACCACATGGAGCTTGTGGCGAGCCTGTAATAATATAATGTTTAGAGGAGATGTCATTAACTTGCAATCCTTAGTGAATCAAATTATTTATATCTCCTGGTTTTGGTTTGTTGGTAGAATAGCTTCTAAGTCTTCTCTTGTATTTTCAGATTGGTGTAAAGATCTATTATCTTGCATTTTTAGCATCTAATAGCTTCTTTTAGAATTGTAAGGGTTGGGTACCCCTTGTACTCCTTATAATTCATTCTTTGCTTATAAAAAAAAAATCACCTCATTTGCGTAAAAAAAGAAAATCAATCAACTCATTGTGAATTATTCTTATGAGAGGAGATCCATATTATTGTTGCAGTGCACTGTTCACATTATTAAACATAAGTGGATGGTCCAGATTTTGACTGGACAATTTACGGTGGATTTTGGAATTGAGAAGATCGTTTTTCTATTCGTACCACTAACTTTATCATAATTCAAATTCAGTATGCTCTTTTGTGATTTTGGCTTTGTCTACTATGAAAGGCCAATAAAAAAGGGTTAAGAGTAAGAAATCAATACATTTTTAAGAAACATTAAAGAGTACTCTAGTGATCAATTGAGGGTGCAAAGGACAAAAATTAAGTGACACTTGGATAAAATTAAGAAACATTAGTTATAAAAAAAAACAATTAAGAAACATTAATAATGATAATGATTACGTATAATTTTTTTTTTTTTACAAAATGATTACGCATAATATTAGAAAGATTTTATTTGACATAAACAGTACGTGCATAAAATATTTCCTTATAAAATGATCAAACAATTTTCCATTGGTTACATACAAATGAGAAAAATATGGCTACAATTACCAAGTTTGTGTATGCTATCATCCTATTTATTTCTCTACTTGTTGTAACTTATGCCTTTCGTAAGCACTTTTTTCTCATCCTCGTCAAATTTTGTAGTTTTTTTTGTCCTAGAACTTCACTAAATAAGTGGGAGTATCAGGGTTCGAACTCTGGTCCCAGCAATAATTTACAATATCCCTGCCAATTGAATTATGCACACGAGGACAATTTTATAGTTATTTTTACACAATTTGTTAACCCCTTTTTAATAACATTATTTTGTGTTTTACATTATATAGCATCTATCCTAAATAAAAAGTGCGCATCCACTTCTGATTGTCTAAATTCTGCTGGTGATGATCCTTGTATTGGACGTGCATTCGTTATATGCCAAGAAAAAAATTGTGTTTGTGTTGATTAAAAATATTAACAGTTAAGTGAACAAATAATTTTATTACTACTAAACTTATAATTTTATTTAATTGTCATCTTCTCTATTTTTTTTATATAAGCATGTCATGTTCTATTTAAATGTCATATTCTCTATTGATTTCTTGCAAAATTCAACTTTTCTTTCTCTAACCTATATTAATTTCTTTGACAGGCACATAAGCATATATATAAGCTAGCATTTTTTTTTCTGAAACGGCAAAATATGCATTTATTTATATCTCAACTAAACAAGCACAAGAAGTACTTGAAGCGCAACAGAATTACCTTTGCTTGCTTTCATAAATACATGGAGAATAAGGAATAAATAAAGATGTATGATTATGTAAAATCATTATTTTATGAAGTTTTTTGTTATGTATGTATTGCATTCTTTTTTACCTTTGTCAAATTTTATTTGATTGGGTTTTTTTTTACAAGTAGTTTGTTAGTTAGAAAATTCATCTTAGGATTGACTGAGCTAAGCCCATAAGAACTGACTGAATTTTTCTATAAAGCTTTTCTCGGATTTTGATCTAAAAGTTTTCAAAATATTTGTTCTTTATTGAAATTTTTAATATTTTTTTCCGGACAAGCAAAAATGGATTATATTAAAACCAACGAATAGCCCTTACTAGCACAAGGTGTACCAGAGCTTTAGGATTTTATTTGACATGTTAGCAGTCAAAATAATTGATGAATAGCTAAACTCATTTACATGAGGCTGAGTGCTTGCCCGTCGGTAGCTGTATGAGCGGTGATCGTTTTTCCTTTTACATAAACTAGGAAGAAATGAGAGAATGAAACAAAAAAAAAATATTGATTATTGGATATAAAAAAGAGTGAGTGAAATTTAAATAAATCTTCACCATTTATTATTTTTGATTCATCTTTGGTGGTTTTTGTCTTTCATCCTTTGATCTTTCTTATAAAATTATGCACAACTTGACAGAACTATTAACTTTACTCCTCTACGTAATTTAAGTTGGTTTCTCATATTTATTTAAATCTATGGTCATCCATAAACAAATTAGTATTCTTCATCTTTTAATTGAAATTGAAATTGAAATACTACTTCAAATTCTTCATCCCCTCTAAATCAGGTAGATTCCTATCGGAAAGAGGTTGACAATTAGTTCTTTCAAAATTCATTATAATTTGGGTTTTTTTTTATGTTTGCGTTGCACGGGTTTGGTTAAAATATATAATTAAAATAATTTTATAAATAAATAATAATAATTGTGATAAGTATAATAATCACATACAGTTAAATAATATCTTTTGCTTGAAAAAAATAGATATTATTTTAAAATATAATTATATTAGTATATGTATAAAAATAAAAAAGTTGTTTAATTTGATATTTTTTATTAATTTATATCGTAGTTTTGTTTATAATATTTCATAAGTTTGAAAGGATGTATCATATTTTATTTTAATAGTGTAATCGTATAAGATCTTAGTTTTCTTTATATGAGTTGCAATTTTATAGTCACATGTCACTTTCCTTTTTATTTTTTATGTGTCCCTTATTTTATTTTCAATATATAAGTTTATCGTGTAAGATCTTAGTTTATCTCAATGTGGAGTTGTATTTTTTTAAATCTTAGTGTGACTTCATTTGGTTTAGATTGACATATCAACTCCGATTAATTACATATTCAATTAATGACTTGGCCGTCGTCAATGTTGTAGATCCAGACACAAATATTTTTGTAACTTTGATTTTAGTACATTATTTCCAAATGTTTTGCCATTTTATGATATTAACTTGAATATTGTGAATTTGTTCGCAAGTTCGTCTTTTTTGTATTTAGCAAGCTTGTTTAAATTATATTTGTCTTTGATGTACTCTTCTAATTTAAATAATTGAATATTTTTGTTTAGCCAAAAAGTTTATTTTGATTTACAAACCTTAGCATATAATGGGTTGTTTTTGACTTTGTTCGCTTGAGGGTCGTTGGAGCGAAGTCCTAAGAGCAGAGATGTTTACACTCTGACTTAGTTCGCTACTATTTCGCATTGATGAGGCTTCAGGCGAGGAAACAGAGCAATTTTGATTCCATGTTGGCCGAGCGAAGGTCCTTAATTTGGCTAAATTTTCTAGTTCTTTTGTTCCAAGTGCTTCCAACATGTTGTTTACCTAAAAAAAAAGGAAATTTAGATAGAAATGGCTGATTGATCATTTCAAGCCAATATTTACATTAGTTGAATTTTTATATTGAATTACTTATAAAACAAGTTAATATGTACGAAAAATGTATAGGAAAATTAACGTTCATTCACTACTAGAAAAAGTTCAAATACCGACGGAATTTAGAGACGGAATTTAATTCTTCTCTATTAGAGACAAAATTAGAGACCAAAAAAACAATCAGAGACGGAAAATAAAATATGTGTATTAGTGACAGATGTTAGAGACGAAATATTCTGTCTCTAAATGATTTGGTCTCTAAATCTGTCTCTACTTGATTATTTTTTTAATTATAAATAGAAAGCAATAGTTGGAGACAGATTTTAGAGACAAACTTTAGCCGTATCTAATATTTTTCGTCTCTGTATTTGTCTCTAATTGGTCAACTTGTTTTAAAATAGTCAAATTTTTGTTAGAGACAGAAAATATTTGTCTCCATGTATTGTTGTCTCTATTAAATTAATACAATATTATTTCATTTTGCATCAATTTTTTGCCCGCCTAGACATTAGAATTTTAAGATAATTTTGCTTCATTATCCACCCAAACTAATTATATTATTTCATTAGACAGAATTCTTTTTTTTTGTTAACCCTAAGTCACTTTTTGCCCACTTCACACCAGTCCACCGGTTCCTCTCGTTTTCACCCTTCACACCACTACTCCGTCACGGCCATTATGTAAGTTATCGCTCACTAATCCTCACTTTCAAGGTGTTTGTCTTGCAAAAATTAAAATAAAAAATACAACTTAGCATCTGTCTTGTTAAACTCAAATATTTTATTTTTCCTCTATCTCAACCCAAATTATAAACGAAAAAAATAAAAATCACATTTATTAAGAAAAATTAAAACATGATAATTTGAAGTATATTTTATTTTATTTTTTTGAAATAATTTTATAGGAAGACATAAAACTAATTTTAATTGACTATTGTTTGATGGAAAAAACGAAAAGAGATAAAATTAAATGCAATTTTCCACTCTCAAAACAAAGAAACCCTTTATTATCCCTTATTATTTTTCCATTATATCCTTTGTATTCCCTCTCAATCAAGCAAGTGAAATGTTGAAAACAAAGGGATAATAACAATAATAATAATAATAATAATAATAATAATAATAATAATAATAATAATAATAATAATAAAGGGATAATTTGAAACAAAGAAAAACTCTTAAAGGAGGGAAACCAAATTTTCATTCCCTCTGTTATTTCCCTCAAATATTTTCCCCTTTTTATTTCAGTTTCAGTCAAAAACAAAAAATAATCAAACTTCTATCTCTCGCAGCCCCATACCTATCATCGCCGCCGTAGATACTCTTCATCGTAGGTTTCACTACTCTCTCTCTTCCTCTTTCGCTCTTTCTATCTCTCTCTACATCTCTCTCTCTCTTTGTGTATGCGTGTTTGTCACAATTTGGATGTGGATTCTTCAACTGTTAATTGATTTTGTCTTCAATTTCTGGGTTTATGTTAATTTGTTGATATTTTGATTACTATGATTTAGGATTTTGAGTTTATGTGTTCAATTTATGTATTCTTCATTTTAGGGTTTGATTCATTGGTTCTTTTTGGGGTTTGATTCATGGGTTCTTTTTTGTTAATCTTTTTAGTTAGGTTTTTGAGTTCAATTGAATTTAGTACCACCATACAGAACACATGAACCTCAACTCTCCCTCCCCCATTACATATTAAACATCACTTGTGATATGAGATGTTGTCTTCAATTTCTCTGAAATTGTTGTTTTATTTTAAGAGTCAAGACTAAGATATTTGCTAATCTAAAAATGCAGAATGTAAATTTTTTATACTTGAACTGTTAAGTAAAATTTAGGTCTCAGTTTGACTAGTTTTTTTGTGCTTTCTCTTTACTATGTCATAATTAAAATGCTTTTTGGTTGTTATATTTCTATATTAGGTTGTGCTGTTGAGATTAGATTAAGTGCCACATGTATGGGGATAAAGATAAACCATGTTCATATTTTGTTAAAAGTTCTCTTAAATGCAAAATAAAATAAATTTATCCCAAAAATACGAGAATTATATAGATTCAATTTGATAGAAAATAGATAGTTTTAAGTTAATGCTTTCGAAAACATGTATTCAATCATGTGTTTTGTTTTTAGTTTGGAATGTTTCAGGTACAAGGAGACGACACCAATATATGCTAATATCATTGTTAGCCTGTTCATGTGTCTCAACTTTTGTATCTTCTCTTCTATTTTTGAGCAGGTTATCTGAAGAGCCTAAGGTTAAGTTAATGTCTGAGCCTCAAAAGCTACCAATAGACAAGTAATTGGTAACTTATTGCAAGAGTGATTGTTTATACTTCGGTTACCATGTCATTCAAATTAGTTTTAAAATTTTAATTTCGGCTTTGGCTCAACAGTCAACATGTATATGATTTTGTTGTTGTGCTTGATATTCCATTTGATTTTAGTAGAGCAAATGTAATTGAGTCTTAGCAATGATGTGTTATTATGGTTGTGTTCAATTGAATTTTAATGAATCACATTTAGCCTTTTCTTATTATGTTAATAGTGTTTCCCTTCTGATGACTTTCTATAAAGTCTAAGTGTGTGGAGATTGTCCATTTCTTGTTTCATACTTTCCTGATCCTTTAGCATCAACCTCAGGAGCAGATGGCAGCTTGTCGATATCTAGATCTAGTGTTGATCATGAAATCAATTTGAGGATTTATTTGTAGATGGATGCTGTTGTAAATTCAACCAATGAGGTGTGAACTATCCTTCTTTCTTTTTTTTCATTAGTTTGTTAAGTTAAATTTTCCTTCATTGATTGTTAGGTAGGAGTAGGAATGTAGAAAAGAGAAATGGGAAATTGATAGAAACAAACAATTATAACGATCAATTTTATTGAAGGATTTAGAATTCTCCGCCTATAGCTTTCCATAAAACAGAGCCCTTGCTCAAATCGCTAACATGATTTAAACATTCTTATTTACATAGGTAAATAGGCAATCTTCTCTGATTAACTAACTGCTATATAACTAATTGGTCTAACTAGTAACTTCCCTAAATACTTTTGCATCTTAGCTTTATAATTTACAAGAACATGTAGGGCACTAGTCTTAGAGTAAACACTACAAAGGACAAGCATAAAAAAAGTTACTTACATGTCATTGAGGATAAACTGTTATGCCTTAGAAAAATAGAATTGTATTTTGGTATTTTCAATAGGTTCCATCTATTTTCATTTGGTGTTTACTTATTTATTTATATACTGAAGTTTTTCTATTGCAAAAAACTAAGGTATGTTCTCAAATTTAATCTCTTATTCTTTTAATCTTTTACGATTTTACTTTGAATTCCCCAATTTAGAATTCACATTAAGATTTTTTTTTTTTGCTTTGTGACCAGGTTTAGCATTTGAATGAGGGATTATATTTTTCAAATGGAGGACAAGGAACTTGATTTCTTGCCGCTGGGTTTGTGTTCATCTTCTCGCCGCTAGGTTTGTGTTCATCTTCCTCTCACCATTGGGTTTGCATTCATAGCTCTCGTCAATGGGTTTACATTCAGTTTCCTTCACTAGTGATTATATTCAGGCCATGTCAGGTGCATTGCTTGTTTGTTTACCATTGAATTTCAAATCAACATTAGTTTATCATCACCTACAATGTTTAAGGTTTCATTATGTTGTTATTTATTATTACAGAAGGCTTAAATAGTTAAGGGTTAGAGAGAAGGGAACCAAAGTATTTTGAAGGTTGATTAATAGAGGAAGACAAGAAGCAAGGATCTAGGAGTTCATTATAATTCTTGTGTTATTTCATATATCTATGTTTTTTCTATAAATGTATAAAATTGATCTTCTCTAGGGGAAAGTTACTTATTTTGTTGTGAAGTTAATGAAGAGTGTGTGTGTGTTGTGTTTACCTGTCAAACTGAATGTGGCCTTATATCGCGCAGGTTTACCTTTGTAGAACCCATTCATCCGAAGATTGTAGGAAACCTGTAAGATGCTCAAGCTTTTGCTCGTAATCAAGCCAAAAAGGGAACTGGTGAGAGTTGAAACATGAATTTTAGCATTCATTGGACACTGTTAAGTGACTGTTGTTTGTGGTCTATTAATTGATTATTATATATGTGGAGTATCATTTGTTTGGGAATGATACGGATGAATCGCTTTTGGGGTCAAATTTTAGTGACTTATATCTTGATGTAAACTGAATTTTCTTGCTTTGTTTGTTATGATGGTGATATCTTTGTGTTTTTGGTTTGTTACTTGATTATTGATGTTTGTACATATGGTTGGTTATAATTATTTGCTTCATAAGACTAGTAAGTTATTAGTTATTTTATATGCATTATAAGTGATTTGAAACTCACCTGATTATTTTATATGCCTATTCCAATTCCAATGTAATTTGCTTTACTAATTAGTTACTCTGTCTTTTGAAAATACACAGTTCGATTCAACATGGTGTTGCTACCTCTAATCCGCTGCTGCGATTAATTCTGTGCTAAAGAGATGGATGCTAATGAAAATAATGTGATGGGCGGTGAAGTTTAGCTTTAGTTACTTTCCTTCCGTTATGTAGTTTTTTCAAAACAATTATATGTATTTGATATTACTATCTAAGTGCTATAGTGTTGCAGTTGATACTTTGTAAGAATGACATAAATTTTTATGTTAATGTTGTAAATTTGGTGTCAATTGAAGTTTAATTTCCATACACAATTATATAAATTACATATAGTAAATAAAAATTAATATTTGAAAAATTGTATAACCATTTAATTGCTAAATAGACAAAAATAAATAACTTATTAGAGACGGAAAATGTGTTTTGTCTCTGTGGAGACGGAATTCTATGTTTAGAGACGGAATTTCAGAGACAGAATTATTTGAATTTAGAGACGGATAAATCTATCTCCAATAGAGACGGATTTATTGTTTTATGAATTCAACATATAGAGACGGATTTTTATTTTTTAGTGACAGATAAATTCTGTCTCCAATCAGAGACGGAATATAAAATCCGTCTCCAATAGTTTAGAGACGAGGAAATTAACGACAGAATTAAATCCGTCTCCAATTCTGTCTCTAACATGCTTAGTCACAGAATTTTTGCATTTTAGAGACAGATTTCGCCCGTCGGTATTTAAGATTTTTCTAGTAGTGATTTTGCACTTATCAAAGCCATCATGAGATAATAGATTGAGTTTTCAAATGTATTCATGTAGACCTTCACAGATAAGTTGTTGTAGTCATTTACTTTGAAAGCATGTGATCAACACATAAACTACTTAAACATATTGTTGTTGGATTGGGTTCTAGGATTGGTTGCCAATGTTTCCTAATCTGAGAAATCAATGACAAATTAAAAAGTGAATTATGATGTCCAACAATAAATTTTATTATATAAGTGATTATATTGAGTGCGCCAAAGGAACAGATATGACACATCAATATAATTAAGAGACATGCATATAATATTAATTCAAATTTTTGAAAGGTTTTCTTGCAATTTCATATATGCTAAAAAGTATAAACTATTCATTGACGTACATAGATCATGGAACCTTTTTAATATAAAGTGATCAAATATTTTTCAATTTATAACATGCAGAGGAAATAAAATATGACTGAAATTATTAAGTTTATTTATCTTATTATGATCATATTTATTTTCCTATTTCTTGTTGTAATTGAAAGTTTAAGTAAGCACTTTTTCGCATGATTCCGAAATTTTAATCATAATCATGGCCTTAAACACATGCAATATTTGATCACTTTACGTGACATTATTAATTTTTCTTTTGAATCACAGCAATTCCGGAATGCTATGATGATGAAGATTGTCCACATATGTGTCTCTATCCTAGAAATAGAACATGCATTTGGTATTATTGTACTTGCATTTAACAGTTAAGTAGAAAATTAATTCTATATGAATATCGTTATGTTATTGTTCTTAATTTCTTATCATTATTTGCATTCTTCGTATCTTATCTTATTTTTTTATTTTTTTTACCTTTCAATTTCTTTGGCAGGTACAAAAGCATATTACTTACAAGTTACATTGCTGCCTTAATGATGAGGAACTAAAATGATATTTAGTATATAATAAGATTTTAGAAGAATTTTTTATTTAATAATTTGTATTTTTTAAAAAATGAATTTAATTTGTATTTAATTTGATTGTAATGGATTTAGCTATTTTAATCAAGTGGTGCTCAATAAAAGCTGACAGAATTGGCTTTATGGCCTATTTTATAAATAAAGTCTTTATAATTAAATTACTCTTGTAAGACACTAATTTTTTAAATTTGAAATAATATAGAAATTGTTCTTTTATGAGAATTTAAGCGTGAGAAACCAACTATGTCTCTTGTTGGCGCAGCATAGGCGTGACACAAGTTTGCAGGTGATAGGCGCGAAATAAGTACAACGCTCTATCACTTCAATAGACGCAACATGGGAGCAGAACAGAGGAATCTTGCACAAAAAGAAATACTTAGAAAACTAAGATATGAAAGGAAGAAGATAATAGATAGAGTATTTGTTGCAATCAAATTTTCATTAGTTGTGAAATAAGAGTGATTAGAACATCTATTTATAACATTGCTTGTTATCCAAGTAAATGACACAAGCTAAGTCTCTAACTTACTCAAAATGACTTGGTAATGGATTATACAACAACATATAACTCCCTAATCCATAATGTTAATCATACTATGCCAATAATTTTTCTTTTATAGGACTTCAAAACTGTCAAGTTTTATGGCCTTGGTAAAACCATCAGCAAGTTGAGCTTGAGTAGGACAATATAGTTTTTTTGATACATCGGGTACAATATAGTTCATGCATCTATAGATACGACTCAATATATATAGTACTGCGATATATATCTTCCACCACCCTTGTTTTATTTTAAATTGAAATTTGAAAAGTGTTTAACGAGGTTTTGAGAAATTGTGGGAACTGTGGGAAGCCCCAAAGATGCACCATTTTCAAGGTAAGAAATTTTTTCCTCCCATCTCTATATTTAATCCTTCGCCTTAACATATCTATCTGAACTGACAATTTTGTCCTCCTACATAAACTAAAACTATTAGTTTTTTCACATTTCACCAAAATTTGTTCCAGTTTGATTGAGAAAAAAAGAGAGAGTAAATGGTTCGGAAGATAAATTGGGAGTGTTTCGATTTTGCTATGGGAACGATGATTGTTCTTATAATTGAGAGTTGAGTCTAACTCAACCCTACAAAATTAATTTATTATAAGGTAAGAATTACCTCTACTTTATAAACATATAGTCAGGCAACATGAAACCAATGTGAGACTTATTAACACACTCTCTCACGCCCAACACTATTGGGCTTGTGCGCAAATATACATTGATGGATGAGCCGATTAGAAACCTGATAAATGGCGGGCCAACATATCATGGAAGACGTTCTGATACCATCTTAGAATTGAGAGTTGTGTCTAACTAAACCCTACAAAGTCGGCTTGTAATTAAGGTGAGGATTGCTCTACTTTATTACTCCCTCCGTACCACAATATACGTCACTTTGACACTTTTACGCATATTAATAAATGTAATTATTGTTGCATGGTAAAGAGATATTTTGAGTTAATTTACAAAATTATCCTTCATTAATTGTATGGGAGAGATAAATTGAAGAATTGAAAGAAGAGATAATAATAAAAAAGTAAGGGTATAATAGGAAAAATAGCATTCAATGATTTATTGGTATTGTAAAACGACATATAATTTGGTACAAATTTTTTCTTCAAAGTGACATATATTGTGGTACGGAGGGAATAACATATATTCAGGCCATCTAAAAATCGATGTGAGACTTCTTAACAATTAAATATATTCTGGTTTGAATGTTGTTATGGAGCAACATTCAAAGTATTTCGATTTTGCGTGTTTTTTTGTAGAGTCACACATTAGAGGACGAGATGGTAGGATTGTACGACCGTATGGACGTGAAGACTTCGTTCAGTGTCAGGCAGTGGAGCAGCCTATGCAGGAGGCTGATGAGTAGTCTATGCAGCAGGTGCTACAACAGCCGCCGATACAAGATTATTGAGATGGAGAACCGTTTGATAGGAGTCTTCTCACGCGATATAAGGACCACGTTTCCCGTTATATGTGGTTTGGTCAAGTAGCTGATTAACTTTTTATTCTTTTTAGGCCCCCTCGTCAAGGAAAAATCTCTTTAGGCCCCCCAATATACTTTAAAGGCCAATTCTAACATGGAAGACTTTATCAAATCTTCCATGGTGCACAAGTTGCTCATATTATTATAACGAATACGAATTTTATAAAATCGATTGTTGGATTGAAAATCGTTTGATATGTTATTGAGACCCATCAAAATTAACGCACTACAAGAAAAATGAGTTTTAGCTTCAAATTTTTTAGCGTCCGCCACGACACGGACACTACTAGCGTCTCAGTTGAGTCTACTTGACAGACGATACTGTATTTTTATTTTTTTAATTTAATATTTAAAGTTAGCGTCTGCTTTTGAAAACGCTATGGAGACTCTAAGAAAAAATAAATAACTAATTTTTTTTTATTAGGTCATTGAGTCTGCTGAGGCGGACTCTAATGATAATTAAATTAAATAAAAAAAAACTTTTTGATAAGCGCAAATTTTTTTTACAAATTTTCAGTTTCACACTTTTATTTCAGTTTCCCACTTTTATTTCACAAATATTATCAGTTAATTATATTTTCTTTCCTAATCCTAAATATATGAAGTAAAAAAAAATAAAAAATCCAAGACAGAACACAATAATGGAAACTGAGAACGAGAAGAAGCTCAAACTCCGCCGTTCCTAATCCTCTGTTGTCTCTCGTCAAGCTCGCAACTCAAGCTCCCACTTCAATCTCTCGTTCAATCTCTCCTTCAATCTCTCGTTTCCGTCGAAGAAGCTCGCAACTCTCTTCAATCTCTTGTCGCGCATCTCTCCTCTCCGTTGCCGTCGTTTTCACGATTCCAAGTAAGTAACTTCATCCCTTCACAAATTTCTGCACTTCATGTTCTTTATAGTTTGTTCCTTAATCTCTTGTTCTTTTAATTTTGAGTTTGTGCATGGTTGGATTCACTAGACAAAAGGGATTCTTTAAGACCTAAAATTGATTTTTGAGATGTTTTAGGGATTCACTAGCCAAAAGGGATTCTCACGGGATGATGTTGTTTGGGTTTCCAAGTGATTGAAGTTGTGCCTATATAAAGTTGTGTGTAAAAAATGTTATATAGCTTCTGAAGTAGGGCTGAGTTTTTCTAACACCTAAAATATCCAAGGTTTACATTTTTACTTGTAATACACTTGGATTTTGCAATCCCGCAATGGTTCCACCCAAATGAGTTCTGAACTGTTATTGAGTTGTTCAACACCTAAAACATGTAAAATTGCTTTAAGACCTAAAATTGTGAAGTAGCACCCAATTTGCGTAACTGTAACCGAACCAAATTGAATCGGTTTTACTGTTCACCAAACTGAACTGATTCTTTGGTTCTCTGCATCGGTTTTAAAACTTTTGAACCAAACTGTTTTAAACACAAAAATGGTTAGTTTAGTTTTGGTTCTGAACTAGTTTTCAACTTGTAAATTGTTTCTGAACTGACTTAAAAACTACTACCGCTACTCAACTAACAACAATGGTTGAATAGTCAGATTTGATGCATATATATAGACATGCAATGCAAAATCCATATACGAATAGATGTGATGATTAGACTACTGATTTTTTTGATTGATTTCCTATTTGATTGATAAAAACTAGTTTTTTTTGCATTAGAACAAAAACTGTATCTAATTACTCAAGAGCCAAGAATATACAGCTTATGTATTGTTAAATTGATAATAAGACCAAACCAAAAATTTATGGAAAGTTATGTTTTTCAATTAGTGATAAAAATAGTGATATATTCCTATTAGTGATATATGATGGAGTGGTTTCTAATAGTGATTATAATCGATTCTAACTTCAAGCTGCTCACTGTAACCATGTTTTGTTTCAAGCTGCTCACTATAACCATGTTTTTCAATTTCAATGAAATGTACACTACAAGAAAACTGCCTTGTTTCAAGCCTTGTAGCTTAAGCATTTATCATATAAGTTCTTATGTGATTCTTCAACTTATTTTTTCTTAATGGAAATGTGTTTCTTGATTTCTCTAGTCTAAAAAGAGCTACTCGGAAAGTGACAGTGTTACAAATGGCTACTAGAGCTGCTCGGAAAGGGACAATTTAAAATAGCAAGGATGATTCTTTGTTTTTTATGAAGGGGTTATCGGAAGGTCAGTATTAGTAAATCTTCCCTCTTTTTCTAACTGTCTATTATCTAAGCTTAATGTTAGAAGGTAAGAGTTCAAGGAACATGGTTTTGCTTTTTTGGTAGACCTTGATGTGCTTGAGGTTGAGGTAATTGAACCTTGTTTGTTTCAGGATAATTGGATTTGTTTTTTAATTATTGCAGAGTAGAAAGGGTGGTTTGTCAGCATGGGAGCAGGCAGGAGCTCAAGAGTGGTTAGAAGTAAGTGTTGTATTAGTATGTCCTCATTCACTGATGATGGGGACAAAGGTTTTTTAGTTATTGATCTTGATATGCTTTCATTTCAGTTTTAGTTTCTATATTGCTCTTTGGTTCCATCATAGTTGAAGCTTGAATCTAAGAGAATTTACTGTTGTCATTTCACCTATGTTCATTATTGTGCCTCAATGACTTGCAATTACATGATTTTCTTATTAGTTATGGATTGTAATGTATGAATGATAGTGGAGGTTCTATCTTTATTTCTGTTAGTCATTCCAAGAGACTCAAGTAATTTGTTTTGAATTATGAGTTGTGTATGATTTTGGAGTATTTCGAATGTTTGTATAGCAGCAAAAAAATGGTTTTTTAGAGCAGCAGAAAAAAACAATTTTTTTTTTTAAAAAGTAACAGTTCCAAGTCGGTTGTTTAGGATTAATTTCCTTTGAGGATTAAATAGATTTCTGCATCAGTACTCTATTCTATTCATTGCAACAAGTGTGAAAATTAGGATTAAATTGTGTTGTGTGACGCTTTGGTTGATTGTCTGATAGTTGTGATCTCTCGTGCTTTGTATTTTTAAATCATGTTTTACATCTCTATATCATGCTTGGAATGAACGTGTATAAAATAGCATGCTTACGATGTGGGTGATCCATAAATATATGTACATTGTGGCTGTTTCTTTTCATCTCTAACATGTTGGAGAAAGTACATGCTTGTTGCTTATAGAAATTGCTAAAGTCTATTAGTATTTGTGGCATTTCTTGAATCTACTATGTTTTTAATTGGTTCTTTCTTCCCTCACATTGAGCAAATAAAAGTCCTGATTGCTTGAGTCTAATTGGCATTTTGTTATATACACATGATTTTAACTTGTTCCAAAATGCATACTTGTTGTCGTCGTTTGCTTCTCCACTCTATGTGAGCCTTTCTCTCAAAAAGTTTATGACCTTAAGATTTTGTGGGATGTGTGCTATTGGATTTAATGTCTTGTATTAGTTATTGGCATAAATTTTGCAATTTTTTATCCCACTCAACTTGTGAGTGATTAGTTCTTCATCTACATATTCACACATTTAATTTTCTTTGAATTTGGACGACTTTTGATGTGCTTATCAGTTGCCTTATCTTTAGCTAATTACACATATATGTATGTGCATATAATTATCTATCTCTATGACAAAAATACTTCAAAATCTGATTTGCATTTGTTTAGTTTTATCCCTAAGCTTCTCAATTGTATCTAATTGGTCCTTACTCTTTGAATTGCCTCATGATTAATTTAGCCACTAATTTGGTGCAATATGAGCTAACGATTTGAGTTATTCATGTTGGGTTTTTGAGATTGGCTAAAATTTTGCAAAAGCCAACCAGCCAGATGCTGGATCGCGATGCTGTAGCATCATCGTACAGCATCCTGATACTCTGTTTTCGTGCAGAATTTTTATTTCAAATCTGAGTCAAGATTTGCTTCAATTATATATTCTAGCACGTGCGCCTGGGCAAAACGAGCCTTGCTCAGCAAGCTTTATTGAAGTCGGTCAAAGGAAAGTTATTTAAAACAAAAATATAATTATATTATATTTTTGCGTTTTTTTTGTTTGGTACAACATGAATTATATTTCTGGAAATAATCTAGGGTTGGCCGCAATTCTCACAGCTGTACAAGTCTGAAGACCTAACTTGGACATCAAGACAATTGAAGACTATAAATATGTGAAGCCTCAAGCCTTTACAACTCATGTATTCTAAACCGTGTTTTTTACAAAGTGTGAGTTTTTAAGGTTTAGAGTTTGTGTCTTTTGTCAGCCTTTCTTGTGTCAATTTGATGCAAGTTTAGGACTGTGTTTTATTGTTAAATGTAAGCTACTCCTAAGCTTTGAAGCACGGAGTTAGTGTGTGTGATTCACTCATAAGCTTTTAAGCAAGAGTGTGGTCTAGTTTCTAGGAGAGTGTCTCCATCTTGATCGTTATTATTGACAGCAACATGGTACGTGTTGTTAGAGGGAATTTGGGACGGGGTCTCATTATCTAAGAGGTTCTTAGATAGGATTGCACGGGTAGTGTCTAGGTGATAAGTCAAGTACCGGGTGTTGGTCGAGGGCTTTGAACTAGAGCTATTATAGTGGATTCATTCCTGGATTGGTATCTCCCAGAGTAGGTGACGTTGCACTGAACTGGGTTAACAAACGATCTGTGTTATTTATTATTCTGCTATTTATCGCTTTATTTTATTCAGCGTTTGTGATGCTACACCACATGCTGTAGCATCATCTGTAGCATTGTGTCCACTGCGTGCCGGAATTTCAATTCATTTAGTGTTTTATATCTTATTGGGATCTTCACCAATCTTTCTTGTGTATAAATTTTCAGGTTGTCACTGAAGATTTGGAAGGATCTTCACCAAATAGGTTTTTTTGGTGTAGACTTTACTTTCAATTTGTTAGACATATATTTGATTTGTTTTTCTTAGTGTTATTGTTGTATAACATAATGGTTGCCAATCTCTTGAGATTCTAAAAATTTACACCAAATAAGTTTAGTTTGTTTGTTGGTTGAGATATTGTGTTTGTCACTTTGTATGTGTGGTTGGGAGAGAGTTTAATTAAAAATATATTTTTTTGTTAAATAAAATAAAATAGCGTCTGCCAAGCCGACTCTATTGGCTAATAAATAGCTTCAAAATAAAGCAGACGCTAGAAATAGCGTCCGCCAAACGGACTCTATTGGCAACAATTAATAGAACCAAACCATACCCATAGCGTCATACAAACGCCAAAGCTACTAGCGTCTGCCGTATACCTGTGATTGTAGCTTCAACATAGCATCTCCTCAGACGGACGCCAAATAGCGTCTACTGGACGCAACTGTCTAGCTTCAGGCGTTTAAGTGTCCGCCACGACCTGGACGCTAAGCAGACGCTAAATACCTTGTAGCGTCCGTTTTTTGTCATTTAGCGTCTAATTTTGGCCGACGCTCCAGAGCAGTTTTGTTGTAGTGACGGTTTATGAGTTTTTATTGTATACCGTTAATCTTGATTGGTCTCAATAACATATCAAACGATTTTCAATTTTTTTTAAAAAAATTATAAATGATCTATACGATATAAACTTTTAATCCAACGGTCGATTTTGTAAAATTCGTATTCGTTATAATAATATGGGCAGCTTGTGCACCATGGAAGACTTGATGAAGTCTTCCATGTTAGCCAAACCCTACTTTAAAACCCTCCAAATTCTTAAAGCATGTTGAGAAGCTTAAAGAGAATTTTTTGATATTAGTCACCTTTTGGCATCCTATTATCCACATGGTAAAACTATGATTACACAATTTGTTTCGCCGTTGTTGTGAGATTGAGGTTCACGGCGAAGAATTTCTCCATAATCATCGAGAACCTTCATAACCGAAAGAGGCTTGACGACCACACCATCGGGATCAAAAACAGTTTCGACAGCGACAGAAGTGGTTGTGCCGGAAAATAACCAAAACAGAGACTAGAATGACCGCTCTATGATAACAGAAACATCGTAGAACTTGATTGAGAAAACGACGATGTGATTAGAAACACTGATATCAACGTTGTGATTTAGTACTTGGCTCACCGGATTTTTCAAATCATCCATGACAAGATCCAACGTTTGATTCAATCCCTCTCTTTCTTCTCTCTTTAATTGAATGAATTGAATTGATTTGAATTGAATTTCTGCATAAAAATATTTAAATTTTTGAAAATTTCAGTTTATAGAAATCGAAATTTTGCAATATAGAAACAGAAATACAACTGATGTGTTTAGTTATAATAGTGAAGGTATTAGTGATAATTACCTTATGCTTCAGCCTTAACGGAAATCAACTACTTTTCATGGAGAGTGAGACTACTATTCAAAGAAGAAAAAAAATTAATATACCTTCTAACATGTCTATCACCTGTCTGGTAACTTCTTTTAAACCTAGGCAAACCTATGAAAAACTTTTAAAGAAATAATCAAAATGATGTATCTATATCCATATTAATTAATTAAGTAATCTTTAGTTTATGCTACGAAATTTGTTAAATTAACATTGTTTAATGCGTGACACGAAATGAAAATTGAGCTATGCTGCATACCAAGAATTTGTTATCAATAAAGTGTGGCATGGCATGCATCAATTTCTTGTACAATCATGATTCTCTGGATTGAAAGCGATTCTTCTCCTAATTAACTAAGTCGTCTCAACAGTGAGTTAACTAAGGATTATTAATGGCCCAATAGTGGGGCTAGGAAGCAAATATCATGGGCCTCAATTAATGCCTATATAGTAAGATGAGATCACATATAGTCCTATAAACCAGAGCTTCTTTTGATATCTTATGTACTTCTTGTGTGCCTTTCTTATTTTTATTTTTACCTTTTCGTTACTTAAAGAGCGGATGTTATAAAAGTGAGAAAAAACACTTCCTAATATGAACTTTTTAAGATTTTACAGGTTCGCTACTTAAATAGCTGGCGTTATAAAAATGAGAAATTTGTGAAAAAAAAAAAAACCCTAACATGAAATTTTCAAGATTTTACACTTTTGTTGCTTAAGTAAACAAACAAGAGTGTTTTGGTAATTTTACATGACGCATGAGAATTTTTATTTTTTGAACAAGAACGCGTAAGAAAATTGATAGGATATCAAAACAAATTCACCACATAAATTGGTTGCTAAAGACGATAGAGTGGATTGGTTCTCAATTCTCATCCATGAAAAGTTTGTTGTTGTGTCAATTGAATTTTATTGTATGTGGGGGCTATATGAGTAGTCACTTTGGTTGATAATTGATTAGGAGAATGTCCAAACTCCATGCACACGAGGGGTTTCCATGGTTGGATCCAACTGTTGCTTTTAATTAATATAGTTAGGTTGCATGTATCTATGCATAGAATCAAGAATTGTTGTCACATTATGTACATTTTTATTTTATATCAAAAGAAATATTAGAGATATATATATGTAAGATTGTCATGGTCCAAAAGGAAGATCATTCGAAAGTAGGGAAGGGTTCCTCTTCCAATCATGGCATACATTATTTGAGGGATTTAATTAATGGACCCTATATAGGTTACAATTTGGGATCACCACTAGTTTTATTTGACCTTTGTTTTGTAATATACTTGAAATTATTGCTTTGGAAAATATGAATATCAAATAATTTTCTTTGATAAACAAGTGTTCGCATAAAATTATTGATGATTGGGAACGAATCTTCTTGTGTATAATATTTTTAAGTGGAATCTCGATCACTCATTTATTTCTACTGCATGCGGTCAAAGTCTTTATGAGAGAATTGAAAGGTGAGGATATCGATTGAACATAAAATTTCACTTGCCGCGGCGAGGATTAGTTTTAATGAGACAACTTTTCTTCAACCAAATATATAAAAAGTAAGTGAGAAAAGTACTAATCTAGTAAATCTTCTAGCTAAAATAATTTTTCACTACGAAAGTGAAGTGATTTTTTTTTAAGCAAAAGAGAAATATATTTATTAAAATAATAAAAAATAAAAAGTTAAGAGATTTAAATTTCTTCAACTAAAGACAAAGTTGATGTTTTCTTTAATCTAATTTAAAATTCGTTTTCAATCATGAATATCAAACCAAACCATATCAATAGAACACAATTCATCCATGCAAGTATAATTAATTGCTAAAAATGCAAAATGCACCAAGAAGATTCTGATTAATATAAGATCTAATTTGAGTTGAATGGTCAAAGATTATGAATTTGCTGGATAAGGTAATGCCATCTTCATAGTTATAATATTGACCTTGATGGATCAACTACCTTAACTGGTCCTACTAAAATGATTGAAGAAACTAAATGGGATAAAATTAAGCTAAAGTTTAATGACGGCCCAAATTATGTTACCACATATATCGTAAGTTAGGAGTTGCAGTAAATGCAAATGGGGTCATTTTCCTTTGCATGAGTTGTGTGGATAGTGATGATATCTAAGAGTTTGTTACATCTCTTTGTTGTAGATTAACTCACAATAAATTTATTCATTGATCTTTCCATGATTGAAAGAATAATTCAAAGATCAATTGATATGCATTGGCTGCCGATGTGGTGGCGTTTGGATCTGATGCTGCCGGTGTGTGGTTGATATCGTGTGTGAGTGGTTTTCAGGATTCTTTTTGAGTCACTGTTGGTGTCCAAGTCTGTTGAGATTTGCAGGATTCTTTTTGAGTCTCTGTTGGTGTCAAAGTCTGTTGAGGTTTGCAGGTTTCTTGTGTATTTGGTTGACCTCTACTGCGTTGGTGTTGATTGTTTGGAGTTGGCTTGGGAGCTGAGACTTATCTGCCTAGGTTCTCATTCTACTGTTGTCTTATAAACTTTGCCTCACGAAGCCGTTTTATGGATTCAGATGCCTGATCACTTTTGATTCGAGATTGGGAGTTAGTATGTAGTAGCGACTTTATGGGTCAGGTAGTTGATGTTTTCTATGGTGGTCTGAAAGCTTAGGAGTGTCTTTCTAAGAATGAAATTAGAAGTGAACTTTTTATATATGGCGTCTTTGTGTTGTATCCCCTCTTTTACTTGGTGTTCCGCTTATATACGACATATTTGTTTTGTAGTCCCTCTTTTACCGGTTTTTGTTCATCTTGTGCAGAGACCTGATTTTTTATTAATAATATATTTGCCGTTCAAAAAAAATAATTATGGATCTGTTTGGCAAGCCAAAAAAGCTAGCTTTTAGCTTTTGTCTTATGGCTTATAAGCTAAAAGACCTGTTTGATAACAGTCTTTTCAGAAAGAGCTTTTAGCTTATTTTACTGACTTATAGCTTCTTTTTCAGAAGCTATTTCAAGTAGCTTCTGAGCTTTAGCTTCTAGCTTTTCATTTTTTCTTCATCTTTTACCCTTATTATCAAGGTTGTCAGAATCGAGTTTTTACCTCAACTCGTTTTGCCTCGATAAACTCGACACGTAAACTCGGATCGTAAAATCGTACGAGTTTACCAAAAATTAAAATAATATTAAAATTATTATGTACATGACATATATACTAGTATAATACTATAAAAAATTCAATATTTCAAAATATAAACTTAATTATAAAGGCAAAATATACCAAATCATCATATAAATAGCATTATGTCCATAAACTTAGTTTGTGATGTAAGGCTAAATTTTATTTATTCTCCAAGGTTGAATTTTGTGTTTTATCATCCACAAATACATTATACTTTTGCATTAATGTGTTTTTGTAATATTTATCTATTATGAAATCATGACACTCACTTATTTGATGGATAATAACTAATATAATATGTAGTTTTATTGTTCATTACATCTCTTTTTAAAATAAAAATAATAATATAGAAATTAGTTAGCTCGGCTCGTCGGACCACATAGCCAATTACCAATCGAGTCAGACTTAGTTTAGCAGCTCATAAGCAAACGAGCCAACCCATTAAAACCCTTTATAGTTGCTAGCCCACCGGACCAAGGTGGGCCTGACCGGGCCGGTCCACTTGATGGCTATAATTTTAACTATTAATTATATAAATTTGCTTTAAATTTAAAAATAAAAAGTAAAAAATTCTTACCATAATTAACAATGAAGACATCATTACCGTTCTATATATGTAATATAGGTCCAAAGAAGTATAAAAAAAAAATTATAGGTACAAAGACAAAGGGAAAGAAACATTGGTATAAAATCAAATTAGCAATAATCTATTAACTTTGTTCCATTCAGTTGGATCTTGGAATTTTGTGGTGGAATAAACTCTTCGCCATATTCGTGGAATGACGGTGTTATTATGGTTGCTTTTTGCCGGTCTTGGAATCAATATGCAATATGCAAACATATACTTTTGGGAAATAATAAGAATTTTGATGTACAGTTTTGTTTTAATATTATCACAAATCGTGAAATAATTGATAAAATCAAGATACTAAAAAGGTTTACGAATATAGTAAATTTAACTCAATTGATAAAGACATCATATTATATATATACAGATTCGTGTACAACTTCAAGTAATCCACTTATATATTCGGTGAAATTTTAGTCATTAAACTATCTTATTTTTCATCATTTTTTTTATTTTTTTTAATTATACTGCCCGGTATTGTTTTGTCCCGTATTTATATTTTGCAGATGAAACAGACACTAAATCCTAGTATTTGTTATGATCGTGTGTAACAAAGACCCCGATCTAAGTGTCATTACGCAAAATATGTGTGTGTGGCTTCACATGTTTTGTGTTGTTTTTAACGTTAAACCACTCGTTCTTTTACCATTTAGAAACTAGACACGTTTGACGCTAAATTATTTACTTACGAAAGTTTATACTCCATCCGTCCTTATTTATAAGAGTTAGTTTGACAAAACACGTGTTTTAAGAAAGTTGGTTTTAGTATTAAATTGGTTGACAAATTATATTAATTTTCCATATTTACCCTTAAGAATGATTTTCCTATAATTAATAGAGTACCCACTTTACAAAAAAGAATTAAATGCTATTCAAAAAAATATGTAAAGTAAATAAGGGTAATTTTGGAAATAAATAATCAATGTCATTGATAATTGCAAAAGAATTTTATAAAAAGGAACAAATTCTTTGTCAAATAGAGTATTACCGAAGCTTATTTACAACTATCTTAACATCCTATCAATTGGGAAAGTTTCATTCATACTTTAGTTGTACTTTGCTCGATTGAGCGTGTATTCAACTATCTAGATTTCGGCTTATCATAAATTCGGTTGTATGCCGTTTTTAGATTAGTCATAATATAAAATAGGGCAAACAGTTATTTTGGTCTTCGAATGTGTAACTCGTTGTCACATTAATCCTTGAATGTATTAAAATTGTAAACAAATCCACAAATGTTGTTTTTATTAGTCATTCTGGTCTTGAATATGTTTTTGTTCTTGATTGGGCCGGAAGCCCAAACGTTGAGGAGACTCTTCCCTTGGACCGCCGCACAAGCTCCAATTGCAGAGCAGCTCATGAAGATCCAACTCAGGTCAACGGTCACAATATCCAACCATATTATAACGGCCGACCATCAGAATGATGAGCATTAACTATTCATCATGGCTCTCCGGCCATTTTCCGACAATCATTGATAACATTAAACATGAAATCAATTGTCTTGGCTCAACACTGGAGGCTATATATACTCCTCTCACAGAGAGGAGTCAGTTACATTTATCTTACTCTGAAAACCTTTGATTCACGCTTTTACCGTTGAGCGTCGGAGCACCTGCAGGTACACAACTCCCCTCCCGTTTACCAAAACGTAAGAGGAGAACCACCGGTGAGGCCTTTTCTGGTCCAGGTACAATCAATTTTTAAGTAGTCAATTTAGCCCTCAAATATATTATTTGTTGGTCAATTTTGTTCAAAAAAACTAGCTACTATAAAATAAGATACTAGGGATGAATTTCCATTTCGATACACTCAATGTGACAGCAAGTTACATTTTCAATGACCGAAATGGTGGTTCCTCGATCTATAAAATATTAATCAACATACATATAATGATGGTTTAATTATTTTAGACATAATGAAAATGTCATGACACACAAGAATAGAGATGAAAAATTAGTGAAACAGCCAACATATATCATTGTTATAAGGAAGTGACACTTGTTGTGTCACGTGTGAGGCTGATTAAGTTCCACATTGTTTAGAAAAATAGAGGTTGAACATTTTATAAATAAGATGACTCACAAATCTAATGCCTTAAAGTTTTGGGTTAAAGTGTGGTGTCAAACTCACTTGTGTTGTTGTTCTTAGCTACCCGCTCGTGGCCCAACTGTGGTATCAAACTCGATGGTTCGACGAGGGTTTGATCGGCTCCTTGTATAGAAAGTTCCTCATGATAAAGTTGTCATAAACTTAATTTCTTAAGATTTTGGGTAATAGTGGGATGTCTAACTCATTTGTATTATTATTTTGAGTCAAATATAAATAATCATCTAGCTGTCCCCTCTTGAACCAAACTTACATGAAAGCAAATTTTAGCACTAGAAAAGTCTATGTCTCTATGATCATATCATAGTAGACAATCCATATGAATATATTTACTTCACTTGTCGTTTATAAGGCTTAATAATTACGAATTTTGGTCATTATTTTGTTTATATTTTTTTCGTTATATAGGAAAATGTTAGAAATCAATAATTCTATTATAGTTTTCAAAATCAAACTCACGACGTCGACCTCAATACCTCATACTTAAAACTCGTTCAACATCCTTTAACTCTAGTTTATTAAAAATTGCCTCTTTTGAGCTACTAAGATAACAAAACTGAAAAACATATTGTTGAATTATATTGATCTTTTGAGTCATTGGGAAAATACTAGAGTCACTTGAATTAAGAGAAAACAAAATATTGTACGTTAATGGCTAATTTGGAGTAGCAAAGTCTTTTCACTTGATTCCATATAATTAATAAAATTAGTTTTATTATTAAAAAAAAATATTAATTGTAGTAACAAAGTCTTTTGGGTCTATTGTAATAATATTTGTTTCATCAAATGAAATTAATTTAACCGTAAAAAATAAGACATTAAAATATTTTCTATTTTCACTTCTTAATATTTTTGTTCTCAATACTCTTAATAGAGAATTAGATATACAGAATCGGATGGTCCTATTGTGGTTTGATATATAATCTACCATAGATGATCTAAGCTCAAATTAATGTAAACTAAGCATAAATGAATCCCCTGATGTCACATTAATTTTTTTTTTGTATTTATAGATTTTACTTTTTGGTTACTTATGATGAATAATACTCCATTTAACCTTTTGAAAAGGGCAAATTACTTTGTCCTTAACTCAACTTGCATATGCTTTTTAGAGGTAGTTGCCTATGCTGAAAAAATGGAGGATCCTCCTACATTCCAAAAACATCAATTCAACTTCATAGCACTTTTAGATTATACCTAAAGATTCAAAGAAAAGGGTCCTCCAACTACATACCAAAGATCTCAAGTGTTTGTTAGTCGTCATTCTATAGATACCACCTCGCCAGATTTCATCTTACAAACTAATTTTATAAAATGAGAAAAAAAGAAAGAAAAAAAAATTGTAAGTCATGGATCCAGTACAATTTAAATTTTAAGATGATATTAAAATTTATCTAAGGTATGTTGGGTTATCCGTTATCGAGTCACTCAATCACATGCTATCAATTTTTTGCTATCGGATCACCCAATATTTATATTCACACACCAAACTCAACAGTATTAGACATGAGGGTGTGTTAAGAGTTTCAAGTTGGCTAAGAGATAGCTTGAATATATGTTTATATGTGGCGACAATCTTCACCTTACAAATTAAACTGATTTTGTAGGGTTGAGTTATGTTGAGAATTCTCATATCGGTTGCGAGATGACTTGAATATGTGTTTATAAGTGTGGGCAATCCTCACCATACAAGCCGGTTTTATAAGGATGAGTTAGGCCCAATTAACTCTCAATTTTAAGATGGTATCAGAGCCTCCTCCACATTCTGTTGAGTCGTCTTCTAGGCGCTGGACGCGAGGGAATGTTAAGAAGTCTCGCATTGGTTGCGAGATGACCTGAATATGTGTTTATAAGTGAGAGCAATTATCACCTTACAAGCCAATTTTGGAATGATGAGTTATACCCAACTCTCAATTCTAAGAAGTTGTGTTCAACTCAAAGTTTTAAGAGAAAAATAATAATTAATCAAGAAGAAAGAAAACAAATTTTTGGCCCAACTGATGAGAGTTTCCCTCTTAGTCACACTTCGTCCATTTGGTTGGAAGGAAGAAAAGTGGGAAGGAAGAAAATCACGGAAATCGATGAATGAACTTAAACTTAATCTTAGTCCAAATTTATTCTGATAAAGAATCAGGACTTCAGATTACTATTATAATAAATATAAGGTAACTGCATATGAATGAAAGGTAAACGAGTAACAAGCTGCGCTGCTATTCCTTTTTGAATGGCAAAATCAATTATCTTAAAAACAATATTCATAACTTTAGGGGACACAACATTTATTCTTTAATTTCCGCATTTTCCTTTCTTTTCTCACTTTCTTTTCCTTCCAACCAAAATGACTATTTTTGTTTCATCTTAAACACAAAAGAATATATATTAAGAGGTGCATATTAAATAAGATATGAACTAAAAATATGCTCTATTTAAACTGTTTTCATTTAATAAACCGGTTTTATAATAGAATAATTATGCTTAACCCAAATTGTAATACAAGAAAATTGGCTTTTGGCACTAAAATGGACATACGTCTACAATTTGGCATCGTTTTCTCCTCATAAATGAATTCTCACTTAGTACCATATGTTATGATTTAATATATGCATATTTTGGTGTGACACATTTTGTCGTTTTAAACATTACCATCCAATCCCTCACCTCCTAAATCAATAAATCTCAACCGTCTATGCTTAATTTCCATAACAAATCAATAACACCAAACATTAATTAACATCCACCTCTCATCCATCCCTATAAATAATCACCTTTCATGCAATTCAAAATCAGTGGTAACTCAACAAGTACCATTCTCTCTAGAAAAAAAAGTTCCATAAAAAAAAAAATGGACTCTATGGTTGAATTGCAAAACAAGTCCATAGTTGAAATTCTCTACAAAGCACTTTTGGGCCATGGAACAATGGAAATGGTAGCAAAATTGCTAGCAAGTGATCTTGAGTATTGGTTCCATGGTCCACCAAAATGTCAACACATGATGAAAGTGTTAACTGGTGAAACTGATCACAAAAAAGGGTTCAAATTTGAGCCAAGAAGTGTTACTTCAATTGGTGATTGTGTTATAACTGAAGGTTGGGAAGGACAAGCTTATTGGGTTCATGTTTGGACATTGAAAAATGGGTTAATTACACAATTTAGAGAGTATTTTAATACATGGCTTGTTGTGAGAGATTTGAGGCCATTAAAGTGGGAAGATCATAAGCAAGATAGTATGACATTGTGGAGGAGTCAGCCGCGCGATCTCTATCGTCGTTCGCTTCCTGGACTTGTGTTGGCTATTTAGACATAACATATATCATTGTTGTGTTTTATTTGGTTGTTATGTAATGTATTTTGTACAATGTTGTATCATGAATTTGGTCTTGTGGTTTAATTTAAATATCATTTTTCAACTTATTAGTAAGTTTTTGGTGGATATGGTTAATTATTGTATAAAATTATATTATCACCAAATTGGAAGGGAAAAGAATGAATAAAAGGTTAAGGAAAGATTTGAAAGAAGATAGATAAAAGCTTAAAGGAGTAATATGAATATTAGTGTACTTTATTGTTGTTAATCATTTTTCCAATTTTGCCTTTCACTTTTTGTAGAATGACTTTTGAAAAATGGATAATACAACCCCACTTACTGAATATATCTATTTTGGTCTAAAACAGAGTGAAGGTATATCTCTAAATCTCTTTTCCAATAAACAGTCTTAAATAGTCCCTTCTTACTAAACTAAAAGTATATAGATTTGTTTTGAGAGATGTCATTTCTAGAAAATCGATTTTGTTCAGATGCACCATTTCGGGCGAGTAAAAAATATGGTTTTCTCCAATACACCGGTATGGTTTGGGATGGAAAAAACTATATGTGTTTGTTGGCCGTCAAGAACAATGCATCTGAATAGAATCAATTTTCTATAAAAATGATGAACATTAAAACACTTTTCTTTTTTCTTGGGGTACATAAAGCAATAAAAGAAATTAAACCAATGGCTTTACTTGCTTGTGGCTTTTGGTTAGATTGCCTGGCTCTACAAAACAAAATAAAAACCAATATTTCGAGAGCTATTTTAATCGGCCACTCAATTAATTTTTCAATAAATTTAAAGAGTAATTTTTTATTTATAATAATAATTGAAGCGAGTATTTCTTAAAGACGACATCACCCGAAATTTATCAATTTAGTCGGTCGAATCGATAAATTTAGACAAAACTGGTTTTTTTCTCTTCTTCAAGTTGGATAAATTTAGGTGGAGAGGTTTTTTTTAAGAATCACAGCTCTGTTGTAGTTATTGGTATGGTTGAATTGAATGCGATTGTGTGAGACAGAAAAAAGTGAAGCTCGAAGCTCTTTTTGCAGAACTTGACATATAGATTTGCCACGTGTCGACATCGTTGACGAAGTCAATTATTCAAACATGCTTTGAAAAGTGAAATTGCAAGATCATTAAACGTTTTATTGTTTCCCATGTTTGAACATTCAAATCGATTATCACTATTTTTAATGATGATTACTTAGATTACTTTATATAAAAATGGTCCAATTTTATTCAGTCGAATTTTTTTTTTAAGTAGTTTAGTAGTTAGAAAATTTACTTGAAATAAATAAGCGGAATATCTGAGGTTCGAACTTCATCTCCTACATTTAATGTAATATTCATGTCAACTGAGCTTAACCACTTCACACGTCCCTATTACCTAAAATAAAATGGATAGATTAAATGTATTTATCTTTGGAATTTGAATGGTTGACAAATGAATTCTTTTTTCTTTTTTTTTTTGTTTCAAATTTTGCCACCAACTTAGATAAAACATAAACACAAATTTGTAATGGGCATAGTGCTTTTTTTATGTGTTTGTTTAGAATTCTGAAAAATATTTCTTTTTTTTTTACTAAACTTTTAATTAATGAAAGCATAATATCTTAACAAGACTTTATGCTAGTACACTTGATTGGAGAAAAAGGATACCAAGATATTTTTTTAAAAAAATAATAGTGACAAAGACATTATTTAATTTTACCAATGCGATGCCATGATAATGACAAGAAATAAAAAATTTGCATTAAAAGCATGATTTTTAAATTATTAGTAATTCGATTTAGACATGGTCATTGTTTGCTGAATTTCGTTCTTTGACAGGACACTACAAGAAAAACGCCATTTATTGGCGGCCAAAAACCGCCAGAAACAAGGAAAAACCGCCAGAAACTGCTTAATTAGTGGCGGTTTACTGGCGGCCACGATGCGCCAGTAATTAAGGCGACGGTAACGTTACTGGCGGCCAAAGTCGTCGAAAACGTAGCTGACGAGACTTACTGGCGGCCCAGACCGCCACTAAGTAACAACGGTCAATTCAAAGACCAAGGAAGTTACTGGCGGCCTTGACCGCCACAAAGTTTAGTGTCAGAAAGGTCAGTTTCTTTTGCAGGTTGCGTCAGAGCTACTGGCGGCTAGGACCGCCACTAAAGTTTTCCAGATTTTGACCATTTAGCGACGGTTAGGACCGCCACTACAGCCTTTTCAAATTTTTTTATAAAAAAACGTTTTTAATTAATTATTTTGTTTTAAAAAAACCGTTTTTTTAAATAATAATTGCTTTAAAAAAACATTTTAATTTATTTAAATATAAAATTTAATAATTAATTATTTTGTTTTAAAAAAACATTTTTTTTAAATATTAATTGCTTTAAAAAAACATTTTAATTTATTTAAATATAAAATTTAATATTTTTAATAATTTTATTTATATTTATTTTAAAAAAACTTTTTTTATTTAATATATAAAACAAAATTATTATTTTTTAAAAAAAACGTTTTTTATTTAAATAAAAAATTAAATTGTTAGTATTTCGTTTATTAATATATAAAACATAATTGTTTTTTTTTATAAAAAATGTAATATTTTCCACTTAAACAAAAATTAAAACAGAATTATTATTTGACTTTAAAATAATTCAATTAAAAAGTACATTAACTATATATATGACATGTATTTATTTCATTAATATATAAAACAGTAATTATTTATTTTAAATTACGTTTTTTTTATTTAAATGAAAATTATATTGTTTTTTCGTATTTTGTTTATTAATTAATAAAACATTATTATTTATTATTTTTAACACTTTTTTTTAAATAAAAATTAAAACATAATTATCATTTTACATGCATGTGGTTAAGTTAAATATTAATAACTATTTTTCTTTTTACACGATCTAATAATTTTGTTAACAAAAATTAAAAATATAGCTTTTAAACATCACATTAAACATATAACCGGCGAGAATAACTTTAAAAAAAATCATATTAAACATGTTAACCAACAATATATTTTAATAATAACAAAAAAAATACTAACTTTAAAAAATCACACAAACATATATATTATACAATCCAAATAATATTACTTACTTGTTGTGCCGGGTAGTGTCTGACTTGGAGTTATTTAAACTAAGCTCCCAACCATGACAACGGACGAACCAACCATGAATCTTTAAATAAAAAAAAGAAAAACAACTATTAATAAAAATATATATAAACATTACAAAACAACTCATAAAGTTTTTTTAAGAAAAAAATTGAACTTACATTTTTATGCTGAGGAAGAGTGGTGTCTACATTATACTCCTATGTACAAATCGCCAGACAAAATAACACTTGCTACAATAAAATTTAAAAACTAACTATTAGCATAAACACAATTTATCATATCAATATAAACATCAAATATTAAACTTGCATGAATATTAGAGAAATACTTACCAAAATGAAGAAAAACAAGAGTGAAATGATAAAAAGTTGGAGAATTTTTAGAGTTAAGAATTTTTAGAGAGATGTTGGAGAAATTTTAGATAGAGAAAGGATTGTAGGAAATGAAAGTTGTGAAGTGAAAGAAGATATATATAGAGGGGTATTAATTTCGTGGAAATCTGTTCTTGGAGCTTATTGGCGGTCAAAGCCGCCACTAAGCCCAACGGTTATATTTTTTTCAATTTCCAACCACTTTGCGGCGGCCCAGGCCGCCATTAATGTCTGGGCGTGTTCCAAGAAATATTACCGGCGGTCAAAACCGCCACTAAGTCCTCCAACGGCTACTTTTTTAAATTACCAAAACTTTGTGGCGGCCTAGGCCGCCAGTAAGGTCTGAGGCGCCAATTTTTTTTTTTTTTTTTATTGTTCCTGGTTAGTTAGTGGCGGCCTGGACCGCCGGTAATGTCCAAGACAATTACTGACGGCCAGGACCGCCAATAAATTCAAATTTTCGTAATTAATTATAATTTTATAAGTTTGTGGCGGTTTGGATTAATTATTGGGGGCTTAGGCCGCCAGTAAGTTACTGAGGGCCAAAACCACCAGTAAATTTCGCCGGTAAATGAGTATTTTCTTGTAGTGGGAGATCGAAACTAGTAACCTTGATTCGTTTATGGTGGTGACAGAGATGCGGCAGTGTTAAGAAAGACGATGAGTGATATGTGGTTACCGTTGAATAATGGTTATGTATCATAATTTGAAAGGATAAATGGTTGGATAACACTCCTTTTATGCATATTTTCCCGAGTTATATGCGTTAGAGGCGCACAAAGAAGTTGTTGTGGCAGATAAGGGAGTATGGACTTAGGAGTATTTCAGTTGGTCTTGTAATGTGTTTGTTGCTGGCACCTCTCCAGTACTGTTATTTAATTTGTGATTCGTTTTCTGTTTTTATTCATATGAATTGCACGCCCCAATTCAATAATTTCTATTGATGATGTTTAATTATGTTTGAATATGATGACAATTTTATGATAATTAATACTTAATTTGAATATAATTGATGTGTATTTATAAGCCCTGCTTCCGTATTGATGATGAGATTAATTTAATTTAAAGAAATAAGTTGATGTTATGTGATGATGTTATATGATGATGTTTATGTTTGAAGTGATAATTTGATGATGAATTCTTGATGATCGATAATGTAACTTGGGTAAATAGAAAAGGAAATGAAGCAGCACATGAGTTGGCTAGATGGGCCTTAGTGGAGCCCAATAGGTCTTGGACCAATTGTTTTCCTATGTGCATTCTAACTCATATCCAAAAAGATATGGGTTATGTAACTCTTTTACCTTCTAGTTAATATACTGGTTTACTTGTCTTCAAAAAAAAAAAATTCCTAACCAGATCCTCCAAAAAATAATTCATATCTCTATATTTTCTCACATAATCTCTATTTTAACTAAAAACTATTTTCTTGATAAAAAAAAAACTAAAAACTATTTTCTCTCATATTCCTCCTTATCTAAATTAGTAAAATCAAATAAAATTGGGAAAAATTGAAATGTGCTCTAAGAGTACATGTTAATGATTGAAAAAAGGAAATGTTTTATCATAATTCATGTATCTAATTCACTTTTTAAACTTGATCACAAATTAATTACACAAAATTTAAGAAAATATTTCTACTTTTGAATTCTTAGCATGTGCCGAGCAAAACCCAGTAAAATTATATCTTAATTCTATTCATCAATTTCTCACACTCTATCATATTTAACAAATTAAATAACTCCTAACACCTAAATACTTCATATTCGATTGAATTTAATTAAAACTAACTATTATAAAAATTGGGGGTGTTACACCATTCCTTGCATTCAAATAGGGGAGCTCTTCCTGTCAAAAAAAATAAATAAATAGGGGAGCTCTCAAGCTCGAAAGTTTATTTCTGACACCGGCATCACAAAGATATTCCCTATGAACAGGAGATAAGATTTCCGCAGGTCCGAATTTTGACCACGAAACAGAATCCCTCAGTCTTAGGGTTAGTTTTTATGATAGCCACAAGAGGGGTGTTAAAAGCAATTTAACAAAATAAAAGTTTATTTTACAACTTTTCTCAAAATAAAATTAAAATAACTACCAAAAAATCCAACTTTTAAATAAAATCTTAATTTTAAAAATCAAGTCAATTTATTTCTAAAAGATTTCTCGGTTTTCAAAGAAGTAAATTAAAATTGATATTCTAAATTAAACGTGAAATTAACATCATCGATTATCAAGAATTCATCATCACATTTCAAACATAAACATCATCATGTAACATCAACACATAACATCAACATATTTCTTTAAATTAAATTAATCTCATCAATACGGAAGCAGAGCTAAATACGAATCACAAATTAAATAAGGAATAAACAACTTATCAATGAGGAAATATAAAGAAGACATGGGAAGACGGTAAGGACTCCTCACTACCCCTAAGCTTAACACTTTATAATGAACAATATCACCCCTTACCTCAAATTTGCGTTTGGAAGGAATTATGCCTAGACCTCAATTTATAGAAAAATTTCTTTATATTTTTCTCCCATATTTCTTATTATTTCTATTTCTTCCTTTCCTAACAAAATAATTTTTGTGATTATAAGTATCATTTTTGTGATTACATACAAAATATTAAATATTCAAATTAAATACCCGTAATCGATAATTTAATGTTGAATTCAATCGTAAATTAAATATTTTACTTTTAATTTAAAATTTAAGCCATATGAACATCAATTAAAGAATGTATAAAAAAATTAATAAATTATTAATTTCAAATTAAAAAATCAATTTTAAATATTGGATAATTTACACACAATTGATCTTTTCTCATTTGCATGAATTGAATATGACTAGACTCATGCATTTTATTAACAAAGAATACCAACAACTATACATCAATACATATTGTAAAGAATAATATCTCATTTTTTCATGTGTTAACATGATTCTTTGTGTCATGCATCTCACATGAGAATGAATATTATATACGGTTGAAATACAAGGTGATTGTAAATTTTATCCCTGTTATTTTATTGTTATGAAACTCATATTATATTTATGTATCTATTATTTTATCAAAATTAATTACTTATTTGTTTCGTCTCTCACTTATTTTTATCTATTCTATTGTATTTCATTCTTTTTTCCTTTCTTTCTTCTTTTTAAATACATGCATAAATACAAGAGACATGGTTGGGAATGCACTAGTATAAAAAATTGTTAATTATCCTGCGAATCATTAACATATATTGTTAAAAAGTCTTACATCGAATGTGAGTTAACCTGGACAAGTCTCTTCTATTAAATAACACTTTGCTAATGCTAGCAAACCGAGGGCATTCGTTTTATGGTCCTCTCCTCATCAGCTGAGCTGTCGTAGATAAAGTCGGTAAAAGCTTGCAACACATCAAGGGTCATGTGAGGAATCTTATCCATGGGAAATGGATCATTCTCATTATATGTTCACTCGCGTTCAAAAATAGTATATAAAATGAGCATCAGGTAAGGTTTTGTTGAAACATACATAACAGGTATCACTCATCCTAACTTCCCTTCGAGGACTTATGATTTTCTTCTCGTACCCATCAAAGTATTAATCATTACCATCCAAAGTATTGTTTGAGTGAATGCTTAGGAACTCGATTTCAACATAAAAGATTGTGGGCAAGTTCGCGACAAATATCCACGTGAAAGAATGAGCTAGAGTAAACGCATGTCTTATGATATCATCTAAAAATGAGTCAAACAAGACAAGTATAAGAAAGTAATTCTATTGATTTGTAACCTGATAAATTTTACTGTATTTATTAATAATAAATGCAATTACTTTTTGTTGCTTGAAGTAGAATCCATAATCAGAATTGAAAATGAACCAATTGGGTAACTATTTTCCACCCTCAATTGGTTCTGCATAGGGAAAAGCACCAACAACTACTCTATTAAGCTCGTAAGCATGAGTAAAAACAAGGCTACTGCTCTGGTGAACTTCGGAAATTTTTTTGATAGGGATAAATATAAATATGAGGTGTTAGACACACTCACATAAACAATCAAAAATTAAAAAAAAAAAAAGAAATAAAATGATGTTGATTGATGTGAGTATATTACTTTTGATTTAAATTTTTGAATTAGTGTGTGTGCCCAAATAAAATATTATTTGAGTTTGTGTCTGTCGAAGATTTTCTCTTGAACGTCCTACACTTGACATATCTATACGTAAAACAATACATAATAATTTTGGTGTATGGTTAAAAACTTAAAATTGAAACACAGAGATTTAAGTTTCTTATGATAATTATAGCCTTTTTGTATGGAATCACAAAAATGATAATTGGAATCACAAATAATTTCATCCTAACCCAACTATTTTCATCATATCTCTTATTATTTCTATTTCTTCCTTGGGAACTACTTTTGTCACCCTACTGGTTACTCGCGCCCCCTATTTTTACACATCCGCTAAGTAGCGAACGTGTAAAAATCAGAAATTTTGGGAAAAAAATTCGTCCGCAACTTAAGTCTCGCGAACAGTTTTTGAATAATTAGTAGGATGACAAAAGTAACTCTCTTCTTCCTTTCCTAACTAAATAAATTTGATTGGTTTCATTCCAGTAAATAATCATTAACTAACCCCACCACTTACACTAATACCCCACTTTCTAATTTAATTAAAAACTCTATTTCTACCCAAAACTATTTTATCTCCTTTTCTTTCTTAATTACTAAAATCAAATAAAATCAAAATTATTTTCTCTCCTTTTCTCTACTTTTTTTCAAGCTTTTGTTTTTCCGCTGTGCTAAAGTGAAGCAAGTATGGGAGAGTATCTTCTCTTGGGTGGGAATAGATTATAACTTGAAAGTTGATAATTGGGAGCATTTCTTGAATTTTGGAACTATTGTTAGAAATAAGAAAGGAATGACAGTGGAGCATTTAATTTAATTTGGCTCGTAACAACTTGAAGTATATAGGTAGTAGCATATTTTTATAATTTGGCGGAATAAATTAAATTTATTTCTTGGCTTTGGTTTAGTGGTAGAGCATATCATAAATCCGACTATTTTTTTTAATTGGTATTCAAATCCTTTATGCTATATTCAAAGTATCTGAGAATACTCTTTTTGTAAAGGTTGAGTACCCCTTATACTCTATCCATCTATTAATGACAATCCTTGCTTATCAGGAAAAAAAAAAAATTGATTTCACCGCTTCCATCGTAATATTTCCATATTTGTTTTCTTAATCAAGGCCACACATTAGCATTTACTATAAAAAAATATATATATTCCTTTGAAAATATAAATTGTAGCTTAATATATATGTGTGTGTTTGTGTGTGTATAATATATAATTATTTAAACAAGACTTTATATGAAACAGAGGAAGTACTATTCTTGTTTGATTGCATTTAAAACATACATAGGAGGGAAAGAAGAAAAGAAAGAAACGGAAGTTTCACATTATCAAGAGAAGCTACAGAAATAACTTACAGTAATAAATAAACATTAGATGAACACAATTCAAACATTCTTTTGAACATATTTACATGGCCCTTTCAGATGCTAAATCAAGAAGCGTGCGGAAGAATTGATGAGGATACAATGGTGGTTGTTCTGCTAGTGCCTGAGATATGAATAGAATGATGGAATCAGTTAGAAACATATGTATGAATTTATGATGGATTTTGTGTCTTATTACTTGAATTAAGATGATTTAATTTTTCATATAGATTCTAATTTGTATCACTTTTTAAATTTAATTTGTGTGTTTAGTAAGCAGCTTCATTTTTCATACACATTGAGTTCATGTCATTATCTTTTGCAATAAGGAAACTGAAGAATAATGTTTTAATTCATTCAAACTTTGTATGATCCAAAACACATATACACACTTAAAATGAATATAAAAGACTTACCCACAAAAAATTATGATTATGAAAGAAAAAAAAGGTAATAATATGATTAGAAGAATTTACCTGATGAACCAGAACAGTGGAAGGTGTCATTCCAGGCACAGTATTTACCTCTATAATCAAAACCTATAAATTTTAAAAGTTGTCAATGAGTGAGATGATGATAACTCATTTCTAACTCGCCATTTTCCGTATTTTCAAAAGAGGTAGCATAAGTTTCAGGTGAATCAATAGAAAAAATGATGAATCTACTTCAACAAACCTCTCCGCTGTCAACATTGACAAATGCATCGATACGTGAAAATCCTTCTAATTGTAGAGTGTTTGCAATCAGTTCAATATGTTGCTTACATTTCTGCAAAGCTTTCTCACTACAAAGAGAAGAAGAAGAAAAATATTAAAAATTATTTGATAAAACCTGCAAAGAATATATCTAGACCAAACACAACACCCTTGAATCGGGAAGAAACGACAATACATTAACTGAATATCGACTTAAATATAACTTAGAAAATCTACATTTTGTTAGAATTTTTCATTAACTGAATATCGACCTACTGTCAAGCACAGAAATGACAACTGTATTTCAACAAAACCTATAATGATAAATATTCCAAAAAACAACTGATAGGTGATTTAGTAGTTGTCTAGATTATCAAATTGAGAATTAGATAAATATGCTTATAATATCAAAGCCTGCCAGAAGATATACAGAACTTAATTATCAGCAAACTGTTGACAGAATTGACTCTTATCACAAGAAGCCATGCCCTTGTTAATACTAAACTCAAATTCTAATAAGAATGAAGTAATAAACCTCAAAGAACAAGACATAAAACTTATGAGCCAGAATTTATTTTGCAACTGGGATGTGGAATCTCTATAACATACCTCATAATTGACAAAGGAGGTGGAGTTAGATTGATGCCAGTCCCACCTACGAAGCAATGTACAAGGATAGGGGTAAGCCAAATTAATTCATTTTGTGGTCATATAAATCTAAACCAAACAGGCAGGTCTAGAGTTTGATCCCTGTTGCCTTAAATATCAGCTATAGCTTGGATGGGCCTTTGCATTTTCCACACTTCGAACTCACTCTTGCATGAGGGGGTGTATTATATAAATAAATAAACAAAAAATAATTTATATGCTGCAGCAGTTTACACTTAAAAAAATATGGTTCATGACAGGTCATTAGGATTTTCTTCGTAGTAAACTTAAGTTTCACTGTTCCAGTACTCTTAAGCGAAAATGGCCATCCTAGCATTTTCCTGTAATTTTCAAGTTTTGTTCACTTCAATTACAATTGAAGTTCTCTAATATATTTTAGCTGCCTAAGAAAAACTAGCGGAAGGCCATGTCTTTTGCAATTATCCTTCTAAAAACCAGATAATATAATTCTGTGGAGATCACCAACCTTGGAACTTCTCCTCTAATGACAAAATATCACCAGTTTCCTTGACAGTTACACTAGGACTTAGTGAGTGCATTGATCCACGTTTTCCTATGACGCCGACTGTTATTTCCACCCATCTACTGTGCCCTTTCCACATGAAGCCATGACCAGTCTCATTCTTAACATTAGATGACACAATTATTTCATCCGTCTCTATGAAAGGTTCAAAGATCAGGAGTTCTGGAGGAGGGTTTGGCATCTCAATCATACCATGTGCCTGTGTACATCAGTAGAAAGCAAGAGATAAGATGTCATTAAAATTAAAATTTCAAGTTGGTTACTAAAATCAGTAACTCCGTAATTGATAATCCTATGTAACCTATGAATAAAAATTACGGAAAGATTTATCATGGATTAAAAAGGAAAAAAATAACAATTAATTACACTCAACAAGCCCCTTCATATATAGTGACAATGATATTTAATAGTTTAGAAAGTAGTGATTGTTATGCATATTATGCTGCTACCAGTGTCTTATAATTTGTATGGGCACAACAATATGATAAATGCATAGGGAGAACTTTGTCGACAACACATTTCTAAAAAATCACATGTTTCTGGAAGTGTACTTATGGACGGTACAATTTTTTTGTTTCTTTCAGATGTGTACATCCAAATGACATATGATGACTTTATTTTGTTCCTATTGTTGGAACAAAATTGATTTAAAAATGTTTGCCCCTAAATCTATAAAGGTTTTGATGATAACAAAGTATTAATAAACAATTGGAAGGACTAAAAATTTATTTTAAGTGCGCAGATATAAGCATCATATAAGTCCTGAGTGAAGTTCAGAGGATGTGAACTCAGAAGTTCACAAGCGCTCAGAAGATGTTGGACTTCAGAGGTTACAACGTTCAGAGGATGAAGTCTTCAGAACTTCTTGTCTGTCTACAAGCTTCATCAAACTCTGAAGATCTCTTTGAAAGCTGTGAAGATTCCCTTTGCTAGTCAACTCTTCTACCAATGAAGAAAAGGACCTTTCAAGCCTGATCAGTTCAGCTACCTCTGTTTTGTCTGTCCTATCTTGAGAACGTGGGTCTTCAGTTTTGTTAGCTGAATAAGGAAAGTCCACTCTGCAGTAGTCAAAGTACCTGAAACTCTTTCTTAGTTTTGGATACAACCAAACTGCATCAAGACAGACTGCTTGAAGACAAAATATTATCAACTCCAACGGTTCTTTTTGCAACGACTCTTTTCTAGTAGTATATATACTAGAAGATTCAGCTACAACAGATACGACAATTATCAAGAATTGAACGTGCGCTGAACAAACTCTGAACTCTGATATACAAGCTCTGAACCTGTCTTAAGTGTTTTTGCACTTTAGTCAAATACTCTGTACTATTTGTATTTGCTCTCTTTTAGGTTCATCTAAGAGCACTTGTATATTTTTATATACTTTATTGTTACGTGTGTAACTTAAGCTTGTGTGCTTAAGTGTGAGACTTAAGCTTGTGTGCTTAAGTGTGAAGTCTTAAGCTTGTGTGCTTGAGCATTGTTTGAGAAGTCTCTTGCTTGTGTGCTTGAGCAGGTGTAATCTTGTGTGATTATAGTGAAATCCCTTGGAAGTGCAAGGGGACTGGACTACTCTCGTTTTGTGAGAGGAACCAGTATAATTTGCTTGTGTGATCTCTCTCTCTCTATCTTGTTATTTATTGTGTTATTTTTCCGCTGCTAACGTAGCTGAGTTAAGAACTTGAAAAAGTTTTAACTTAGCTAAAACACAATTCAACCCCCCCTTCTTGTGTTTTCACACCTTCAATTGGTATCAGAGCCTGGTTTGTTACTTTCACTTAACAGTGAGACAGTAAAGATCTTGTGAGAACACTATGTCTGGAGGAGACGATAGTAGCACTAGAACAACCGGTGAAGAGGCCAGTGGTGCTGGTGGTGGTCCTAGAAATGCTTTTGGTTATGACTACTTAAGTAATGAATCACATGAACATAGTGGCAACAGAAAAGCCCCTATATTCAATGGTGATGCTTCATTATTTGAGTGGTGGAAAGAGAGACTGTATAGCAATATTACTGCTATTGATCATGAGTTGTGGGATTTGGTTGAGTTGGGAGTAACTTTTGAAAACTTGAATGAACATGGTAGGTTGTCCATGGAGAATAGAAAGTTACTCACACCAGCTAACCTAAAAATCTACACAAAACATCATAGAGTAAAGGACATTGTTGTTGGTGCTATTAGACATGAGGATTATGTCAGAATAGAAAACAAGTCTACTGCTAAATCTATCTTTGATTCTATGTGTGCTACCTATGATGGTAATGAAAAGGTTCAAGAGGCTAAAGCTAGTCTTTTGATAAGACAATATGAACTTTTCACTATGCAACAAGATGAAAATATTGAGACTATGTTTACAAGGTTTCAAATCCTTGTATCTGGTCTTAAAGCTCTTAAGAGAAGTTATTCAACCTATGACCATGTTCAGAAGATTCTGAGAAGTCTTCCTATTGCTTGGAGACCTAAGGTCACTGCAATAGAGGAAGCTCAAAATCTCAAGACTCTGAGTCTTGAAGCTCTGATAAGCAATCTCAGAAGCCATGAGATGGTTCTGGATGCTGACTCAGAAACTAAGAAGAAGTCTAAGTCAGTGGCTTTACAGTCAACTAAGACTACTTCTAAGGCTCTTAAGACTCAGCTTCTTGATATTGAAGAAGAATCTTCTGCTGATGGTCAAGAGGATGAGATGAATGAGGATGAGTTTGCTTTATTCACCAAGTTTCAGCAATGGAACAGATTTAACAAAAGAAATTTCAGAGGAAGTAACAGCTCCAGAAATTTTGTCAGCAAAAAGGAGGATCAGAAGAACTGCTTCAACTGTAAGAAGCCAGGACACTTTATTGCTGATTGTCCAGAAATGTCTGCTAAAGACAAAAGCAAAAGATACAGCTCAAAGAAGCAACAATTCAAGAGTAAATTAAGGAAGAGTCTGATGGCTACCTTTGAAGAGCTATCATCTGAGGAAGAAGTTGAGGAAGAAGAAGAAGCAAATCTAGCCCTGATGGCTTCAACTGACTCAGATGTAGACTCAGACGATGAATCAGAATCAGATTCAGAAGTAACTGATGAGGTATTTTCTGACTGTTCTAAATCTCAACTTATAACTGCACTTAACAAGGTCATTGAGAAACATCTCAGAGTGTTAAGTAAACAAAAAGTTTTACAAGATAACCTTAACACTCTGACTGAACAAGCAGAACATTTTCAAGGTCTATATCAAGAAACTCTGAATAGAGTAAATGATCTTGAAAAGGGTTGTGCTGTGTGTCACAAACCTACTGATGAGCAAGAAATGGCTCTTCAACAGTTTGTGCATCTCAACCTTGGTAAGAGCAAAGCTGCTAATCTTGTCTATAATGTCATGAGACATAGAGGAGAGGGAGTTGGCTATGAATATGGTAGAACATATTCAAAGCTAAAGACCTATCCCAAAAAGGTTGGAAAATCTTGGGTTTACTATGTTGTACCTCAGAGTGAAGAAGGAAAGAAATTTGGTACTCTGGAAGATGAGGATAATAATCTGAGAGATTTGGGAAATGACAACTCAGAGGAACCAAGTTCCTCAGGATCTGGGAAGAAAAGCTCAGAAGATAAAAGCTATTCAGAACTTGACAGTATTAGTTCAGATGTTCTGAAAGTTTCAAAATCTGAGGCTTCAACTTCTAGAACCAGAGGAATTTCAGTTCATGAGAAAAGTCAACCTAAAGGCTCAGAAGTTTTTAAAAGAAAGTCAAACCTCAAACCTCAGAGGCAACATAGGACTAAGGTTATTTATGATTCTAGAGTCAGTAAATATAACCAGTCAAATCAATGGACTGGTGATAAATACAAACTCTGGGAGCATAAACAATCCAAGTCCTGGAATAATAACAGAACTCAAACTAAGAACCATTTTCAAAAAAGTTATTATTCCAAACCAAAATCTTTCTCTCACACTCAACAACACAGTAAGCATGTGTGGACTAACAAGCGTGGACCCAGAAGATGGGTACCAAAAGCTGAAATTATGTATCATTCAGATTTACCAACTAGGAAAGGATATGTCCTACCTAGAGTATGGAAACAAGTCCTATGCAAAGGAAGAAGGGCTTATGTCCTTGACCAATGGCTGACAAATTCTCAAGTTAACAATCAGAACTTGATAAATGAAGAGGAAGAATATTGGGATGACTTTATCATTAACTGTGATAAAGAGTTCCACCGTTGTGATTAAAGTTGTTTCTCATACAGCCTATCACTCAAAGAAGTATCATGAATCATTCATGGTATCTGGATAGTGGGTGTTCAAGGCACATGACTGGTGACAAACAACTGTTTTCCAAGCTAACCATGAAGGAAGGAGGTTCTGTTGGCTTTGGAGGTAATCAGAAAGGAAAGATAATAGGTACAGGTACAGTAGGTAATTCTTCCCTATCTATTAATGATGTTTGGTTAGTTGATGGACTTAAACATAATCTATTGAGCATAAGTCAATTTTGCGACAATGGTTATGTAGTTGTCTTTAATAAGGAATCATGTACTGTATCTAAACAATCTGATAACTCCATTATATTCAAAGGTCTGAGAAAGAACAATGTTTATAAAGTTAATCTTTCTGATTTGAATGAACAAAAAGTGATGTGTCTTTTAACCTTGAGTGAAGAAAAATGGATCTGGCATAAGAGGTTAGGTCATGCTAACTGGAGGTTAATCTCTAAGCTTAGCAAGCTTGACCTTGTCAGAGGTTTACCTAAAATCAAGTATCACTCAAACACACTTTGTGGTTCATGTCAAAAAGGAAAAATTACAAAATCTTCTTTTAAACCTAAGAACATTGTCTCTACCTCAAGACCATTGGAACTTCTTCACATTGATCTTTTTGGACCAGTTAACACTGCTTCAATCAATGGAAAGAAGTATGGATTAGTAATTGTTGATGATTACAGTATATGGACTTGGGTAAAATTCCTTAGAACAAAAGATGAAGCTTGTGATGAGTTTAGCATCTTCTGCAAACAAATTCAAAATGAAAAAGGCTACACTATTTTAAAAGTTAGAAGTGATCATGGTGGAGAATTTGAAAATGAACCTTTTGAAAACTTTTGTGAAAAATATGGCATTCTGCATGAATTCTCTTCTCCTAGAACTCCTCAACAAAATGGGGTTGTAGAAAGGAAGAATAGAACTCTGCAAGAAATGGCCAGAACCATGATGCATGAAACAAATGTAGCAAAGTTTTTATGGGCAGAAGCTGTAAACACAGCATGTTATGTTCAAAATAGAATCTATATCAGATCTAAGTTGAACAAAACTGCTTATGAATTGTTCAAAGGAAGAAAACCTGATATTTCTTATTTCCATCAGTTTGGATGTACATGTTACATCTTAAATAACAAAGTCCACCTAAAGAAATTTGATGCTAGAGGTTATAAGGGTATCTTTATAGGATATTCTGAACGCTCAAAAGCATACAGACTGTATATTTCTGAAACACACACTGTGGAAGAAAGTATGCATGTCAAATTTGATGACAAAGAGCCTGACCAAGTGTCAGAGCTTGTGGAAGGTTTGTCTAGATTTCAGGTATCAGAGGATCAATATTCAGATATTCCAGACTACTCAGAACATCCATTCTCTGAAGAACCTCTGAATACAATAGTTCCTACAGACTCTGAACAACCAAGAACTGAAGCATCTGCTGAACCTGAAGTTGATGAGTCTGAAGATGATGAGCCCCCAAGAAATACCTTCAAATACAAATCATCACATCCAGAGGAACTGATATTAGGCAACAAGGATAGTCCAAGGAAGACAAGATCTCAACTGAGAAATGAGGAATCTTTAGTTGGTCTTATTTCAATGATGGAACCCTCAAAGATTGATGAAGCTCTGAAGGATGATGCTTGGATTGTAGCAATGCAAGAAGAGCTGAATCAATTCCAAAGGAATGATGTATGGACTCTAGTGCCTAAACCTTCACACAAGAACATTATTGGAACAAAATGGGTATTCAGAAACAAGCTGAATGAACAAGGTGAAGTGGTAAGGAACAAGGCTAGATTGGTTGCACAAGGTTATAGTCAACAAGAGGGGATTGACTATACTGAAACCTTTGCACCAGTTGCTAGACTTGAAGCAATCAGGTTACTTCTATCTTATGCTGTTAATCATGGAATAACCTTATATCAGATGGATGTTAAAAGTGCCTTCTTAAATGGTTTCATTTCTGAAGAAGTGTATGTTAAGCAACCTCCTGGTTTTGAAGATATCTCAAACCCAGAACATGTTTTTAAACTGAAGAAATCACTGTATGGTCTGAAACAAGCTCCAAGAGCTTGGTATGATAGACTCAGTAATTTCCTTCTTGAAAAAGGTTTTGAAAAAGGAAAGGTTGACTGCACACTCTTTAGAAAAACAACCAAAGAAGACATTTTAATTATTCAAATTTATGTTGATGATATTATTTTTGGTTCAACTAATGCTGCTTTGTGCAAGAATTTTTCTAAGATAATGCAGGATGAATTTGAAATGAGCATGATGGGAGAGTTGAAGTTCTTTCTTGGAATTCAAATCAATCAGAAGAAGGAAGGAACTTATGTTCATCAATCAAAATACACTAAAGAACTTCTGAAGAAATTCAATCTAGATGACTGCAAGATAATGAATACTCCTATGCATCCAACTACCAACATGGGCAAGTCAGATGATGAAGGAAAGGTAGATCAAAAGGTCTACAGAGGTATGATTGGTTCCTTACTCTATCTGACAGCCTCTAGACCAGATATTTTATTCAGTGTTTGCTTATGTGCAAGATTCCAGTCAGATCCTAGAGAATCTCATCTTACAGCTGTAAAGAGAATCTTTAGGTATCTGAAAGGAACAACTAATCTTGGACTTCTCTATAAGAAATCCAATGATTATGTGCTAAATGGATTCTGTGATGCTGACTATGCTGGAGATAAAATTGAAAGAAAATCCACAAGTGGCAATTGTCAATTTGTTGGTGAAAACCTTATCTCCTGGGCTAGTAAAAGACAAACTACTATAGCTTTGTCTACAGCAGAAGCAGAATACATTTCAGCAGCTAAATGTTGCACACAACTACTCTGGCTAAAATATCAGTTAGAAGATTATCAGGTAAGCAGTAACAATATTCCTCTATATTGTGATAATACTGCAGCCATTCATTTATCTAAAAATCCTATTCTACACTCTAGAGCCAAACATATTGAAATTAAACACCATTTTATCAGAGATTATGTTCAGAGAGGCATTATAGATATTAAGTTTGTTGATACTGAAAATCAATGGGCTGACATATTTACTAAAGCCTTATCTGTTGAAAGATTTGATTTTATAAAGAAACATCTGAACATGTTTTCAATCTCTGAATAAAAAAAAAAAAAAAAAATTTTTTTGGCAATTAAAGTGTAAGAGGTTATGTATATCAGAACTTATGATTCAGAACATCTGAAACACAAGCTCTGAAATACTTGACTCTGATAGAGAATTTTAAATAACTCAGAGGCTCTGAACTATTTAAGTGGGAAACGTTTAGTATTCACTGCTGAACAGTTGTCCATTAAAATAGCAGTTACCGAGTAATTTTCTGCACGTGGTCTACGTGTGTCAGGTAGTGGGTGGTTAATGATGATTTTTGGTATTCAACTTTCTGTCAATTAGCGTAACTTCCCAAATTTGCTATTTTCGTGTTAACTGTACTCATTTAAATAAACTTACACAATACACTTGCACACTATTCACTTTCACAACCTACACTTTCATATTCTCTCTAAACCTCCAACACTAATTCTTTCTCTCTCGCTAGTCTTCCAAACCTTACCCTAATCTCCAACAATGGCTGGTACTTCATCTTCTTCGTCAAAAAAGATTCCTCCGTTTATTTTCAAGAACCTTCAGATTGTTGGGAACGAGATGGAATTCCCAGAATCTGAACTCACGTTTCTGTCAGAGAAGATAGTTGATTTTGATGGTTTGAAAGCTAATGGTTTCGACGTTAAGCCGTACTTTATCACTCAAGGTTGGGATAAGTACTTCGACATGCTTAACGGTCCTATCTACCCAGATTTGTTGAAGAAATTCTGGATGAAAGCTAAGGTGTTTGACAAGCATGAAGCTAAGAAGGAAGAGCTTGCTGCAATAGAAAGGAATCCTAGTCTGAAGGGTAAAACTAGGAAGGAAATGGGTTTGCTGGATTATACAGGTGTACAGATTAGGTCAAATATCTGTGGGATGAACATGACACTCTCGCCTATTCATTTCAATGCTCTACTTGGTCTACCTAACTCTGGGATAGAGTTAGATGTGTTTGAAAAGGATACAAGATACAGGGATGATCTTCTGCATCTCATTTGCACAGATTTCTCCTTAAAAGGGAAAGTAAAGGGGTTGACTGATGAATGTCGAGTTCTTTTCAAGATCATTATAGCAGCTATCAGTCCAAGGGTTGGTGGGACTGATACAATCTCCTGGACGCATCGTCATCTGCTGTATTTCCTTCTGACTGGAAAGAAGGTTAATCTTGGAGATTACTTCTTTGAAAGGATTTGTGAAGCCATCTTTGCAAGTAAATCTCAGAGGAAAACTACTATAGTTTATCCTAGGTTGTTGTCAGACCTTCTGCACCAAGGTCATGTTGTTCAGAACTTGAAGAAATTCCACCCAGAATTGGTTGAGAAGAAGTTCTATCCAGAGATTCTGAACGCCAATTTTCTGTCCAAGATGCGTTTGATTGCATCTAAGCCTGTTGCTCCCCCACAAGAGTTCACTGTTAGGCTTGAGGATCGTCTGTATGTGGATGGATATCCAATTATCTCAGAAGCTGATGCTGAGCACATCATTCAGGATTACTTGGAAGTGCTCAGACAAGAAGGTTTTGTTGTTGATAGAAGTATGGTTCCTCCTGCTCCTGTAAATCTGTATAACCCTAAGAGGAAACCAAAGAGAAAGGCTGAAGCTCAAGCTGATCTTCCTAAGCCAGATCTTCTGGTTCAGAAGAAGATTAAGGTAGAAAAAGCTTTGGTTGAGCAAAGGACTAAGAGGAAGCATGAAGAATCTGCTACCAAGGCTGCTGAAGGAGCTTCAAAAGAGCCTATTGTTATTGAGGAAGATAGTTCAGACAGTTCATCTGAAGGATCTACATCAGAAGATGAGACTGAATCTGATGAGGAGACTCTTGCTGCTAGTTTGAGGAAAAGATCTGCTCCTTTTTCCAAAGATAAAGGTAAGTCTACTGAGTATGTCTTCAATGAAAATGAGATTGGATTAGGTTACACCAAACCTCTCAGAACTGTTTTACCAACCTCTGATAACCCAACCTCTGATAACCCCCTATCTGAACTAGAAAAACATCTTAGTCCTGACCCTTTAAATAATCACCCTCCCTCTCATGAAACTCAACACAAATCTAGCTCACCTCCTAAACCTACATCACCTCAACCTGAACCTCAACCTGACATTCCACCATCTGAACCTCAACCAGATATTCCTGTCACTAAACCAACCTCTCCCACACAACAACTTTCTCCACACAAATCTCCTGAACCAACCCCTGAACAAATTACACCTGAACCTAAATCCCCTGAACCATCTCCTGAGCATATCTACCCTGAATCCACTTCTGACATCTCATCATCTGAACCAACCCCTGAACCCCATCCTAACCCAAGTGCTGAACAAGCTTCTCCTGAGCGTGTTCACACTTGTGCTCCCAAGCCTTCAGAAGCAGAGGTTGTCATTATTGACAAACATGCTAATGATTCAACCAACCTCTCTACCATTCCCAATCCTTCACCATCATCATCCAACCCTTTTGGTAATCTATCCGCTCAGTTTCATGAAGACTTAGTTAGATTATCTTTGCTTAAGGACAGGTTTCTAGTTTGTCCTTCTGATGTGGACTTGGAAGTTTCAAGCATTAAGGCAAGGCTTTGCAATGCTTTGGATGGTGCTGCTGAAGAAATTAAGGCTGTTGTGGGTAAGAGGGACTTGGATTTGATAAGCTTCTTGAAGGATAGTATGGCTAGGGCTGAATTGAAAAGGTTAACCATGTTCAATCATGCTAGATTTGAACTAGCTAATCTGGAAGAAATTGCTGCTGTTGAACATCGTCTGAACGCTTTCAAAGTCATCTGGATAGACTCCAAGCTGTTTCAGAATCTTGACGCTCAGAGGTCTGAGTCTGAAAGGTCAGAAGAAGCTGCTGCTAGAGTTGCCGAGCTGGCAAATGAACTACATAATGAGAATGCCACAGAAGAGGATGTGCTGAATGTGCTGAACCAGGATGATGTCCTGATGATTGACTATCCAGAGGAAGGTGAACCCTCTGATAAAGGCAAGGCACCTTTAGTTGAAGAACCAGAACCTGTGATTGAAGATCAAGCTCCAGTTATGGCAGATCAGTTGAGAATATTTCAAGAAGCCCTGAGGGAACAGCAAGAAGGTTTAGAGCGTCAAAGAGCTGCTCAAGAGACATTGGAAACCAAGGTGGATGGTTTAGTTTCCAATGTGGGATCTTTGAATGATAAATTCGACCAACTCTTAGCCTATCTTAAGAAACCCTAGGATTCTATGCACTTGTTTTTAAATTTTCTTTATTTTCTTGTTTACCTTCTGAACAATTTTTTTTGGGTTTATCTATTTCAAGTGTTTTTGTTTATGTTTTGCTTGCTTACTTCTTTCCTGTTCACTTGATATTTATATTTTTTTCCTTGATAAATAAGACCATAAGAACACAAGATGCTTTTAAAAAAAAAACGAAAATTTTTATTAATGTTAACCATGTTGAGTACATTGGTAAAAAGAAAAAGAAAAAGACAACCTAATCCTAATCAGATGGATAAAACTCAGAAGAAATCTCTGATTTCTCCTCAGCATCCTCTGATGAAATTTCAATGGGATCTGGGTGTTGTTCTTCTTGTTCTTCTTCTTCTTGTTCCTCTTCTGGAACATAGCTAGCCAAGAACTCAACATAGTCAGCATCATCTTCATTCTCTTCAGCTTCAGAGTCTGATGAGATGATTATTATCTCAGCGTCTTGTGGTTTCTTGTTGTCCTTTTTATCCTTCTCTTCGTCTTCGCGTTTCTCCTCGTTCTTCTTTCTCTTAAACTCTGCGATGCGTAAACTAAATCTTTTCATTATTCCAACTTTCTCTTGCTTCACTTGTTTCTTCTTGTTTTTACGTGAAGCAGGCATGTTATTCGTTCACTTTTTATAAACCCTTGAGCGCGTTGGTTTGTGTTTTTGAAATTAATTCACCTTTGTAACTACCACTCTTTTTCTTTGACTGTCTTGGTTATATAACTGTGTTTTACTTTTTGATAATGACAAAAGGGGGAGTAGTTACGCATTAATTGATAAGTGCCAAAACTGAAACCACGCCTTTTATCTCGCTTTTATCTGTTAAGTTAAAAGTTGTTACTTTTAAGTTGTTTTACGTATTTCAAGGCGGAGACTAAGTTAGTTGAAACTGAAATAAATTTCATAAGTAAGGATAAGTTAAGAGTGCAATTTTAACTTAGCCTTATGAGACTTAGGGGGAGAGCTTGCAAACCTCTCACTCTGAAGAAAGATATGAAATTTGTTTTATTTCAAAACATCTTAATCTTATACTAAATTAAATATCATGGATAAAACATAAAGTTCAGACTTTATGGAGTATCAATCTTAGGGGGAGCTTGCAAACCTCATAAACCTAAGAGAAACATGATAAGTTAATTTAACAACAATTGTCAATTAATACTTATGTTTGTCATCATCAAAAAGGGGGAGATTGTTGGAACAAAATTGATTTAAAAATGTTTGCCCCTAAATCTATAAAGGTTTTGATGATAACAAAGTATTAATAAACAATTGGAAGGACTAAAAATTTATTTTAAGTGCGCAGATATAAGCATCATATAAGTCCTGAGTGAAGTTCAGAGGATGTGAACTCAGAAGTTCACAAGCGCTCAGAAGATGTTGGACTTCAGAGGTTACAACGTTCAGAGGATGAAGTCTTCAGAACTTCTTGTCTGTCTACAAGCTTCATCAAACTCTGAAGATCTCTTTGAAAGCTGTGAAGATTCCCTTTGCTAGTCAACTCTTCTACCAATGAAGAAAAGGACCTTTCAAGCCTGATCAGTTCAGCTACCTCTGTTTTGTCTGTCCTATCTTGAGAACGTGGGTCTTCAGTTTTGTTAGCTGAATAAGGAAAGTCCACTCTGCAGTAGTCAAAGTACCTGAAACTCTTTCTTAGTTTTGGATACAACCAAACTGCATCAAGACAGACTGCTTGAAGACAAAATATTATCAACTCCAACGGTTCTTTTTGCAACGACTCTTTTCTAGTAGTATATATACTAGAAGATTCAGCTACAACAGATACGACAATTATCAAGAATTGAACGTGCGCTGAACAAACTCTGAACTCTGATATACAAGCTCTGAACCTGTCTTAAGTGTTTTTGCACTTTAGTCAAATACTCTGTACTATTTGTATTTGCTCTCTTTTAGGTTCATCTAAGAGCACTTGTATATTTTTATATACTTTATTGTTACGTGTGTAACTTAAGCTTGTGTGCTTAAGTGTGAGACTTAAGCTTGTGTGCTTAAGTGTGAAGTCTTAAGCTTGTGTGCTTGAGCATTGTTTGAGAAGTCTCTTGCTTGTGTGCTTGAGCAGGTGTAATCTTGTGTGATTATAGTGAAATCCCTTGGAAGTGCAAGGGGACTGGACTACTCTCGTTTTGTGAGAGGAACCAGTATAATTTGCTTGTGTGATCTCTCTCTCTCTATCTTGTTATTTATTGTGTTATTTTTCCGCTGCTAACGTAGCTGAGTTAAGAACTTGAAAAAGTTTTAACTTAGCTAAAACACAATTCAACCCCCCCTTCTTGTGTTTTCACACCTTCACCTATACCTTTGATAAGCTATTTGGAGGAATCCTTAGTAGACGTTCCTCTAGAGCTTTAATGTATATTGCAAGGTCATTGGAACAACTGCATGGAAATAGAATGAGCAAGTAATTGTTAGAAAGTCTATTTAACATGTGTTTATTATGTACTTCCCTTGTAACAAAATAAAAGCAAAATTTGGCACATTTAAGTTGTAACAAAATATAAGAAAAAAGTAACTCTTCTCATCCTATTTATCTTAATAAGTGTGTAAGTGGTTGCTGTAAAAAAAAAGTGCTTAAGTGGTTAATTTTGGTTATATTTATTACGGAGGGAGAGGAAACAGCTAGATAGGAAATCAGAATAAAGTTACTAACTCTAATCGTTTAAAAAACTGTTACTGACTGTAATAAAGGATTAGATTGATCCTTTGTAATTATTAATGATTGTATTTCGTGACTATAAATAAGAACCATGTGTGGTTATACAGCACACAACATTAACATATCTCACCCTACAGTAATCATTGAAATAAACATTGATCCTTTAAAAGCATGCTATAAGGCGCTATTTCATAACTTTTAAATCATTGATAACATGAAAAGGGATGCTAACAAATTTACAAATCTACCGTAATCTTGCAACCCCGGTTGAGCATCCATCTTTTGCTGGCTTAACACATAATGTTTCACATTGTAGCTTCTGGGTGAGGTCATGCCATATATCGTTTATGGGCTTATTAGACAGATCATCTTTTGTCCAGACTTCCTTATTAATCGTAAGAACTCCCGAACTTGTGAGCTTTCAAATAACAAGATATTACAATGCACCATCAGAGAAAAATGTCAAATTGAGAAAAATAATGAAAGTGGAGTGTGTTTATGTCAAATTGAGAAAAGTAATGGAAGACGAGTGTTTATCTTTCAGCGAAAAAAGTATTTTTGATTAAGGGAAACGTACATGCTTTATAGCAACAGAAGTCGCAACTTTGTCCATACAAACATTTGATGCCAATGTACCAGGACCTTCAACAGAAGATAAAAGTGGGGGGAATATACGATTACAATTTAAAATAAAAATTGAACCTGGGAAGTGGATACCATTATACCTAATACTAATAGTCTCATGTAGCAAGGGTACAATATAAACAAACCTGTGTAGGGAACTCCTTCAGCATCCAACAAAGACTGAAGTGTGCCATCTTCTCCAATGCCTCCATGTACTATATATGTAACAAAGGATGAACATTGTAAATAAATACACAATCAATTTCACAAACATGAACTCCTTGAAAGTTACTCTGAACTGAATATCTAAATCATTTGAAAACTGTTTAAAGAATGTGTCGTAGTCCAATCAGTTATCACTATTTAAAGAAATAACGGGAGCCTTTTAAACCACTTTTAGATAAATTGTCCATTTTACTATCATTGGCTTTTCCACATGGTCATACCTAACAACTGTTTCCCCTATAACCATTCTGCATCTACTTCAAAAACCAAAAACAAAACAAAACAAAAAAAATAAAATAAAGCAGTGTATTTTCATCTTGAAACATTACATCAAATTTGACTTTTGTCAACGTGAATCACACTCTGCATATACAACGACTTTTAAAATATGCATCTTCAATAATCTATAAATACTAAATAGGGAATATGAAAACATTTTTTCATGCATCAATGAAGAAATTGAAGTTAAAAAATTAATCACTAGAAAACACTTGTGCTTTTAATACCTGCAATGAAAACTGTTGCCTTGACTTCCTTGGCAAGTTTGATCCACTGCCTTAAAGAAAATTTCTTAGGCAGTTCGTCAGCAATATCAAATCCTGTAAACCAATTCTGATCCTTCAAACCCTCCATGAGATCATTCATTACTTTATTCCGTAGATGCGATGTTAGTGCAGCCCGATTTGGCTCAATTGCTTCTATGCACGCATCAAGTACTTCCTCAGTAGTATGTCGCAGCACAAGAGAATATCTGTAAAAAAATAAATGTTGAATTACTTCATTCTACCAACAATACGATGAGGCCGCATGAATGAATCACAATCAACTGTTGTTACTGATCATGGATTGAGTGGCTATGTTAGGCAGCCAGATTAGATTAAAAATTTATTCTAACACTGAATATAGGCAAAATTGGATACATTTCTGGACGATAGGGTGAAAAAGATTGAACTTGACCACTTGGTCACTGAGAGTTTGATATCATGCCATGCCAATGACAAACTTCCTAAATGCTTAAGATATTGGGTAGAATGGTTTTAAATCTCCCTAACAACTTTAAAATAGACAAGTTGTACCCATAAGTATATATTCAGAAATTGAAGACAAATCCTGATATGGAGAAAATAATCAATACTTACGGTAATGACCAAACTGTTCTATTCCATACATCATCAGCCTTGATTCCCAAATCGACACTAGATGCATAATCACTTGTTGAGGAAAGTAAACATGGTGTTACCTCAAGCTGTAAGAACAAATTATTATTAGAAAATCTTTTCAGGTAGCAAATGCCATAAGTTTACAGAATGAAACAGTACTAGTGTGTTAGGGCCCGTTTGATATAGATTAAAATAGAAGTGATTTTAATACAAATAATTGGTGATTATTTTTAGAGACTTAAGAAAAGGATAAACCATGGCTGAAAAAGCATTCAAGTTGAAAACTATGCATGTTAAAATAGTTTCATTAATATGGTTGAAAAAGCATAGACACCATAAACTAAGATTTTCTTCAAAAGCTAATCAAAATAGCTATTTCATTTTCAGCATAAATATCAATTTTTAACAAAATGATTTTCAAAAAAGCTTATATGTGAACATAACTAAAACATTGAAAATGATTTTTAAAACGTATAAGACAAACGGGCCCTAAGTCATTGGTAAAGATGTATAAATTATCTTGACAATTTTATTATTAACGACTACAAAATATATACCAAAATATCATATTTATGAAACATTTTTAGTCTAAAATAACCCTTGCTTGACTTGCCCCACAAAAATAAGAGATATTGGCCTATTTGGTATGTTTTAATATATTTATTACAACACATCATATGATGATTCTAAAGGCGAGAAAACATGAAACAACTCAAAAAAAAAGTGCAAGAATTATGAAATTAATGCTTACACATCTATTTCCTTTAAATTTTGTAAAAAAAAAAGAGAATTAAAGTTCGAGCACACAACTACAATTTATCAGATGGACTATCAGGGTATTATGTATACTGAACTTTTACTTGAAGGTTTTGTCGACACTTACATCATCGAAGCCTAGCAAATTAAGCCAAACATTTGTACCACTCATAAGTGATACTTGCCGTTCTGATGTGTCCCCTCCAAAAATGACAAAAACTTTTCGAGCTCCTTCACGGGGGGCAAATGACTTATTAACTTCTGAAGATTTTGATCTGCTTGGAATCAGACCTGATATACCACTTACTGATGCAAGGTTTGGAAACCGCAAGCAAGCATGGTGAACAATGCTCCTAAGGATGTTTGTATGAGAAAAACCAACCTGAACAATATAGAGGGCATTTTCAGGCAGTGAAAAACATGAATCCATACATTAATACAGAAACAAAATTAATATTTTTTTTCATTTAGAAGTGCTTGAATGGTTGGTGCCACATTAAAACATGGTGCTTGAAATACACAAGAAAACATGACATACAACAAAACATTAAGTCATCTAGAAACATTGATTCAAAAAAATAAAGTCACCTATAAATGGAGAATGTGAATTTAATTAGAAGAGGCCAAAGACCAATTGCAGCCATACATAAGTATGACAGAGAAATACCTTATGAGATATGGTAGTATAAGGAGCTTTGGTATATATTATAAGAAATGTGAGGCAGACACAAACAGAAGTACCTTAGAAGCTTGCTGAAACAGAAAACTTGTTTGTTCCATACCACTAATCTGAAATATGCAATGAAATATATAATCAGCAATAGTGAACAATCAACATTAGTAGTAAAACTTCTATCTGTATTCAGAGTTGAGTATACGGACTGAGTCCCGTTGACCAGCCCAATTAACCCGAGGCCCGCACGGGCTTTGGACCAGGTGTTTTTTTCGTCCATTTGAATTTTGGTCTGCGTGAGTTGGATTGTTAAGACCATGGGTTACGACATCTAAATCCACAGATTCCGGGTTGGTCCACAATTCATGTAATGTTTTTAACATGAACTACATTTATCCACTATAATTTGACCTTGTCCAAAAAGGAAAGATTCTATTATATTTTTCATTATACTCTTAATGTTGGTTTAGAATGTTGAAGTTCTTTATATACATATATCATTTGTGGATTTTTACTTTCTACTTACAAGTTAAAAACAATAGTAGATTTTTAGTTTTTTTTTAAAAACGAACATTTATAATAACAATTTTTAGTATTTTATTCAAAAAAACTTATTATTTTTTATTTAACCGTCGACCAACACGGTGCAGACTCGGACCAACTTATCGCAACTCGTTATCATTTGCAGACGGACCAACCCGGACCATTTAACGTGCAGGTTTATGCCGGTTAAACGGGGAGAACCAATCTATATACCTAGCTCTATCTCTATTCGCTGAAGAGAGAAAATCGCCTCACCATATTAATGTCAGTGAATATTATGGTACCAGATTCAGACCTTCCAAACTCACTTTCTGAAGATGATAGCTTAGAACCTGAATCACGCAAAAACCATCCATCAATTCGTGCAAAATCTTGCAGGCAAAGCCGTTTAAATAACACAGACGCTCCTTTGCGAATATTCTCAATTACATCCAAAGGAAATCGAGGTGGAGTGTGATAAGCAACCTGTGGAGAACATATACTTCACTAGATTAGAAAGAAACTTGGCAGTATTGTCTGAATATTGCATCATTTCACACTAATACTAACCTGTTGGGTTGGAAGGTACTTCCTACGGTAATTAAATATTGCATCATTCTCTTTCAGGTCATTTGCACCAAGGAATTGAAGCTCTACCTGTTTATCTAATTACAGTGTTATTACTCTGTATGAAATATTTATTACGCAATAATCAATTACAATTTCCATGTATAAATTGTTTGAGTAGTTTCAGACTGACAAAGGGTGATACAGAACTGCAATTCGGTTATAAATACAAATTATGGCAATTTACAGCCTTGAACAACAGCAAAAATACATTATACTAGCTCAACTTATTAACTCCTTCATATGCATTTGAAAGCTTTTCAAACAAACCCTCACTCCATTAAACCAAACAAGGACTGATACTTGAACTATCTCATATAACATCTTCAGCCCCTTCCAGAGTGATATAAACAAACATAAAAAATTTCTAGAATTGCTGAGAATAAATAAGAAATCTCGTGGGAAGAAAAGCGGAACATACCTCGGTAGGAAGTAGCGCAACAGGGCAGCTATCTGAACTAGATCCTACATCAAGGACGATGGCTGTAAACTCACACCCTCCTTCAAGAAATATTTCTATTAGCACTTTATCATCAATTCCCTATAACATTCAAAATCAATGACCAAGACCAATAGTTAATATATATTATGAGAGAAATATGGTCTTAATCAACATGCACTACTAACTTTTCTTTATATCATTCTACTAATGTTTCGGTGTATTCATCAACAGAATTCCAAATTGACAGAAAATACCTCAGACATAATTTCATTGGCTTTCACAATAGAATCATTCACACCGTATGCAACCGTAACACCAATGCTTGATCCTCCTCTTGTTGGTTTCACCTGAAATATCAAATTTTAATTTCTTAATAGGTATCACAAACTGCTTCGCAGTGAGTTAAGTACGAATCACTAATTACTGAACCAAATCAAGTGCCTTACCACAACTTTCCCCACGTCAGGGTCCAGCTGGTGTTTCCTAAACCACTCTGATAGTTCTGATTTGTTTGTTTCATACCCCTATTTGACATCAAAATGTTATAATTTATAAAATCTCATGGTAGTATGAAAATATGGATGAATGATGTTTAAACTTTAAAGACGGAAAATACTTTCACAAACACGTAAGTGTGGATGTAATCTAACACAAATAAATATAGATGACCATTAAACTTGCAGCATCCAATAATCGAATATTTAAAAACATTAGAAACTGGGAGAAATATATAATTAATCATCGCAACAAGGAGAAATAATGACTTTGTCAAAACACAATTTTCAATACCTGAACTAAGAAACTGGGCACCGTTACGAACCCATACTTCCTGAGCTCCAATGATGCTTTATACTGGAATAATTATAAGAAAATTAGTGCTAGAGGATATAGTCAAACTAGAAAGTAACAAAAGCTTGATAAGGCTAACGGTGATATGAAATAAATTTAAGATGTTTCAGATTTAAAGTTTCATATAGTTTATTAGTGTTTCCCAATTACTTTCTCATATAGGACAATCAGGATCCAAATAATTAACAAGTATGTATTGTCTAAATACTAAATGAAGCTTTTAAGCATATTCCCGTACTGAGCTAAAGAATTCAAATTATGTCATTTTCAGAAAATGATGATGTAAACCAATTTTGGGTCTAAAAGTTCAGATGTTTTGCCCCAGTTATGATAAAGAGAACAAAATTAATGTAAAGAATACTTTACCTTGTCAAATGCTTGGCAGCACTCACTTGATCCTGTGCCAACAAATGGAACATTATACTTTTCCAGCAATTCCTAAAATTATATATCACAGAAATATCATTTAAATATACACATACTAATTATTGCCTAAAGAAATCCCTACATACACGCACAAATGTTTCACCTGAATGCCACCATCTTCACCAAATCGACCATGTATGACTGGAAACACTATGTCCACAGATGCAGCTAGATGCTCTGCCAAGTCAGCCAAAGTCGGGAAACTTTGGGCAAGGCTGCAAATTTAACAAGTGGTCGTCTTTACTTTCACAAGTTCAAATGTAAATTATTTCATACTTCATTATGAGTATTTATTCCTTATTTTATGATATTTATTCAGTGCTTTGAAGGGAAAATAACAAGAAGGGAATTATTTGAAAAAAGATTTTCATTTGCGGAACAGTTAACCACATAAGGGTTTGATTGAACGATGAGTGATTGTTCATTAACCACTCTTTGAAAATCACTAACCAGTTATGGAGCTAATTATTCCCAAACTGGAAATACTTTTACTAAGATTTCTTTATTATGATTTTCCGTGATACGAAGTGTTTACTAACCTTTCAAGTTTAAAATCAAAATCAGCAGGGGTATTGGAATACACCTGTAAAAAAATATTGAAATAAGAATAACGGTTGGATTGGAGAAACAAATTTTCCTCTTTTATTTTTTTATTTTCCCATTTCACTTTAAACTTAAGAAAGTGATCAATTCAGTGATAGAACAATGAAACAACACCTTGACAAAAACATAAAAGAAAAATTCAAAACAGAAATTTCAATAACCCAAAATTTGATGATTTGAACTAGAAAGCTGGGAAAACATATTTCAAGTGATGTTTTTAAGAACAAGAAAGTATTTATTTAGTTAAACTATATATTGTTGGTATATTATATGTTACATCGCTGACTATTTCCAGCCTTGTATTGGTTCAAGTCTTTTAAAAGGGATTATTTATACATGAATTTTGTATTATTCAGATAGGAATTTCTTATATGCCTATCAATATAGATAAAACTATATTTCAAAAGAAGGATAAAAAGGAGCACATGAAACACAATCTTGGGAAACATATATTACACTAACCTGAGCAGAAGAAATTGCATGTGCATTGAGATTGCAATCAATATAATAGCAACTCACATGTAAATCATCTCCCTGTCAAGTAAACAAAAAAAAAGTGGAGACATTGATAAATAAGTATTGGATATTGTGTTGAAAGTTTCAAAGGTATGTCCCCTCTTACTAAGCTTTGAGTTGGTCACATGTAAAAATAAATTTTTAAGAAGTCTCACATCGGTTGAGAGATGGTCTGACTAAGTGTTTATAAACTAGAGGCAATCCTCACCTTACAAGCCGGTTTTGTAAGGATGAGTTAGGCCCAATACTCAATTCTAAGATGGTTTCAGAGCCTCTCCACGATCCGCAGGGCCGCCTGCTATCAACTATTGATCGGGCCACCAAGCCTAATAGTGTTGGGTGCGAGGGGGTGAGTTAAGAAGTCCTACATCGGTTGAGAGATGGCATGACTAACTGTTTATAATAGGTGGGTGGGGGAGTACCAGGATTCAAGCCCACGGAGATATGCTCACCACCGGGAATGATTTTTACTTAATCTAATTTGACCTTTTCATAACTTTTGGTTCGATGTTGACATTGAAACAATCTTGCAACTATTATAAACTTTTCAAATAACAGTTTCTCTAAAACTAGCTTCTGCATGTTAATTTTCTCCCTTGTAGGCTCTCTCATTTACCTTGTCAAAGACAAATTAACTTTTTTTTTAACAAATTAATTTCAGCTGTGCAAAATTTATTGTTCAAAATATCCGTAGTCATCGTAATAATTTGCTAGGAGTTTAATTTATTTGCATAGTTATACAATCATATATATAGAAGACAAGTGGTTAATCAAGACCAGAGTTCGATTTCTAAGTGAAATAAGTTTGTCAAATAGTCTAGCGGTCACATGCTTAAATCTGCGCTTTAATATATTAAATGTCTCTGTAGTCTAATTGGGATCACTTCTGGGTTCTTTGATGTTATCATACTTTTTTTTTTTGTTGATAAAGATGTTATCATACTTTTGGTTCACCAAAAACACTAACTGCATTGTATTTTACAGAACTAAATGGAATAATCCTATACAGCTATACTATTAAATTTGGAATGAATTAGAATTTAGAACTCCTTTTTAAGGAGCGGAAGAGTTAGTTAACATGATAAAAAAACACTCTTTTCTATTGAATTACAAAAAAAAAAAAATAGTACAGCAGAGTGATAAAAAATTAAAAATACACAATTTCCTCAAATATATTTTATAAATATATTAAATTTTGTAACAAAAAAAAAAGTGATATATCAAACTGACATCATAGTAAAAAATAAAAAAATAAAAACAATTGAATTTTGTGGAATATTTTTCATAAATGATTTTTGAGAAATTATTAAAACTTTCTTATATTTTTTCCGAAAATAGAATTAAAATAAACTAAAGCTTGGAATTTCCTTTTTGGTCCTTGTCCACTTTCTCTCTCCTTTTTTTTTTGTCAAGTCTCTCTCCTTCTTCTTCTTTTTTTTTTTTATACACTCTCTAGTCTCTCCTTTTTATTTAGCTGAATTTCAATTTTGATCTTTATTTTCACTTATTTACAAAATTGTTCCATTTATTTTAAAAAAATTCGGTTTTTGGTACATCTATTTTTAAAAAATTCAGTTTTAATTTTAAAAATTATTTATTTTTATAATTTAATTAATAAAATATAAATAATTAATCCACCTAAATAAATCATCTCACCATGATCATACTCAATTGATAAAGACTTCCCTTATTTACTTTATAAAATGAAGGCTTAAATGCAGTTTTGCCCCCCCTGTTTTGATTAAATCAGAATTTTACCCCCCCCTGTTTTAAAACGCGGACTTTTACCCCCCTTGTTTTATAATTTGTTGGATTTTGCCCCCCCTAAAATTCTGCTTTCGAGTCACAACTTTAAAGCTTCGCACACAACTCAATTTTGATCAATAATTTACCAAAAGGATACCGAAATGACCGTAATCGAGTTATCTTTCCACATAATCAAACCCCACTGAATTTGGAGTTACAAAGAGAGATTAATTACCGTTTTAGTGAAGGTATGTCCCCCAAAATTCTGCAAAAAATCTGCTTTCGAGTCACAACTTCAAAGCTTCGCATACAACTCAATTTGGATCCATAATTCACCAAACGGCTACCGAAATGACCGTAATCGAGTTATCTTTCCACATAATCAAACCCCACTGAATTTGGAGTTACAAAGAGAGATTAATTACCGTTTTAGTGAAGGTATGTCCCCAAAATTCTGCAAAAAATCTGCTTTCGAGTCACAACTTCAAAGCTTCGCATACAACTCAATTTGGATCCATAATTCACCAAATGGCTACCGAAATGACCGTAATCGAGTTAGCTTTCCACAGAATCAAACCCCACTAAATTTGGAGTTACAGAGAGAGATTAATTACCGTTTTAGTGAAGGTCTGTCCAATTACTAATTCTGCAGAAATCTACTTGTGATCTTCAAATTCAACATCGTCTACCGAACACATCGTAACTCCAAATTCGACGAAATTGAAATGCCAACAAGGGTAATTTCGTTAGATTTCCATACATGTAAATAGTATTAAAAAATGAGCTACATGGTGAGAGGAATGACGAGAATACCAGTAGTAGTTTCATACGATAATTAATTTGAACAGACCTTCACTAAAACAGTAATTAATCTCTCTCTGTAACTCCAAATTTAGTGGAGTTTGATTCTGTGGAAAACTAACTCGATTGCGGTCGTTTCGGTACTAGTTTCGTGAATTATTGATCCAAATTGAGTTATGTGCGTAGCTTTGAACTTGAGGCTCAAAAGCAGATTTTGTGCAAAATTTTGGTGGGGGGCAAAATCCAACAAATTATAAAATAGGGGGGGGTAAAATTCCGCATTTTAAAATAGGGGGGTAAAATTCCGCATTTTTCAAAATAGGGGGGTAAAACTGCATTTAAGCCTAAAATGAAATTATAGCTGCTAAACTATTTAAAAATAATAATTCTGAAAGTAAATTTAGAAATTAACAAGAAACAGCAGAGTTGATAATATAACTAGAAAAAAATTATATGTACCTGCAAATGATCAAGAACTGATCGAGCAGAATTAAGCGAAATTCCACGTTCAGCAGAAGGACCACCACATATCAAACCAACTCTCAAAGCCCTTCCTTCTTCAATTCCCTTCTCAACCACTCCATCGTTTACCACCACAACCTCTCCGATCGAAGCACGTGCGGAAACGGTACTGGAACAAGTAGCACGGCACGTGCTGATCAGTCTCTGATTCAATTGCAAGCGTTTCACGTGAGTAGCACCGAGGTGCACGACGCCGTTGCGGCGGAGGAAGGTGGAGATGGAGGAAGTGCTGGCAATTGTTGATGACGTGGCCATAATTGAAAGGAAAAAAAAGTGTTTAGTTCAGTGTGAGATGGAGCATTGTCATAAAGATGAATTGTGATGCGGACTTTATATATGATTAAGTATATGTTTGGTTTCAATTCTGGAGCATCCAGAATTGATTTTGGACGTGTAGAATTGATTCTGACTTGTTTGGTTTCTCAAAAGTAGAATTGATTCTGCCTCCAGAATTGATTCTACTTGAAGCTAGAAATCGTAGCTTCTGATTCTAGAATTGATTTTTACACTCAAATTTTTTGTTCAACTCACTTTTTCATGAATATATCCAAACGTAAACCACTTCAGCTTAAAATCAATTTTGGCCAGAATCAATTTTACAGAATCAATTCTGCCAAAATCAATTCTCTCCGCCGCAGAACCAAACACACGCTAATTAATTGCGTGAGAAATGAGTTTTGGTAATTTGGATTTTAAGTGATGAATAGAAAACAACTTAAAATTGTACCAAAAAAAAACGAAAACAACTTAAAATAGTTTGAGACTCAATTTTATATTTAATTAATCGGTTGAATTTGATTGATCAGCTAATTGAGATAACAATTGAGCTAATTAAATAAATGAAAGTTCGGAGTATCTGTAATTATTTGGCTAGCTATAAGCTAAATTGATAATCTGTTTATTCCTAATTATAACAAAATATTCACTTTTTTGATAGATTCAAAATTTAATATATCGAGACAATAATATAGATTTGATACACCAAACTTACAATATACTCTCTCCGTACTACAATATATGTAGCTTTGGTATTTTTACACATATTAAGAAAGATAATTATTGTTGTATGGAAAAAAAAGATTATGAGTTAATTTACAAATTTATCCTTCATTTATGGTATGGAAAAAATAAATTGAACAATTGAAAGAAGAGAAAGTACTAAATAGTTAAGGGTATAATAGAAAAAATAACATTAAGTGTTTCATTGGTAATATAAAGTGGCATATTGTGGTACAATTTTTTTCCCCAAAATGACAAATATTGTGGTATGGAGGGAGTATCTAAAAAGTAAATCTCATCTTATAATTATGAGAGGAGGAAGTAGTTCAAAAGTTAACTATAGCTGATGCATGATATTTTATAGCTAAAAAGTTAGTAGAATGAAAGTAAAGTCTTTGGTAAATTTAGTTGTTGTAAATATAAAATGACATAAAAGTACATGATTAGTGGGTAGTTATTATATGGTTAAAAAAATAACGTGTTTTGCATGTACCTTCTCCACTGTGATCAAACCTACCTGAAAGCTTTAACCACTATAACTACCTCAAGCCTCGTCGTCGGAACTATCTCATTCTAATACGATCAGTACAAAAGCAAATAGGGTGTAGATGGAAAACCATTTACAATATCCTAGATATTTAAACTAAAAATAAAAAGACAATACAAAATATTAAGGGCGAAAACCTAGTTTAGTCAAACCACATAATCGTTACAAAACCGGTATACAAACAATTTAAATACAACCATGGTGATCTAAAAAAAGAATCAAGCACACACTCTCAAGCACTATTCAACGAGTCCGCGTATGGGCACAAAATCAAATAGCAAAAAACAAAGGTGTTGTATGAGCCTTCATAACTCAAGAAGGTGATTGAACTGACCGCCAACACATACCAATTCACATATGAACAACCCCTATGACAAATCATAGCAAGTAGCTAGAAATAACCCTTTCAAGCAAAACAACCCCAAACCTCAACAAGCTAGATTTGAGAAATCTGAACCAGATCCGAACCAAAGCAAATCACATCACGGCGGTGAAAAGTTCTTGAAGCGAAATTGAACCTAGAAACAAATTTTTACCAAACCTCACAAGAACAAAGATGAACAATGAATCTCACTTCTAAAGTGTTTATAAAACTCTTTTAAGTGTTTCACAAAACTCTTGCCTCCAAAGTCACCAAATGTTAGAAAATCGCAAATTTGTATAACTAGGCAAAGCCTTGAACCTCACATAATCAGACCGTACAACTATTGCGCCTCACGTAAGCATTCCTGCACCTCATACAATAGACAGGTACCGGCGCACTTCTAAAAACTTGAAAGTTGCGCCTAGCACATATAATAGTTGGACCAAAATTCTCACTTCAAATTTTAAATTTTAAGGCGCACACAACACAACAAATATATGGTGTGTTTGTTAAAAAAAAAAAATCACTTTTGTCTTTTTAATAGTGTTTGTTTGAGTTTTTAGAAAATTGTTTATAGCTTTGAAATGAAAATTTTATCCTAATAATTATTTTAAATTATTTTTTTTAAAGAACAAGGAATTTAAGTGTAGGAACTTTACATTTAAAAAAAAAATATTTATATAGTAAATAAACCAAAAAGTAGCTTCAAATTTTTTAAAAAATTACTAAAACGATTTCTACTTTTTTTTTCAAATAAAATTATTTGTTTAAAAACTTAAACAAACACACTCATAATTTATCATGTGATCGAAGTTAATTACATGCATGGAGACAAGGAGAATAGCGTTTGCAAAACAAACAGTACAACCACATTGCTTAATCTTTTTATTTGTGGAGTTTATTATATGGTTTTTGGACGGCACCACAATAGGACTATGTACTTATTTTGTCAAAAATCAAGACCAAATTGTTCATAATTAAGCATACTAATTATCTATACAATCATTGATGAATGTATATTTTACCGGTTGGTGGTTATTGTTTGTGTATCCGGTTTGTAGTTGGCGGTTTCAATATTTGTTTTTCTGAATTTTTTTAGTTTCCTTTAAATTTGTAGATTTGTTTTTTCACCAACAATAATCGTTTTAGTGATTCGTCTAATCCGGTTTAGAGTCAGTTCTGACATCAAGTGGTCTTCTCGATCGCATTTGAGGGGGATCGAACTGTGGTCCTTTTTATCATGTTCAGCGTCAATCATCATTGAACCAACTAACGATTAATGAGATTTATAGATTTTAAAGTTCCTAGATTTGTCTCTATTGTGTCAGTTCCATTTCAATATCCGTATCAATTGTGGTAATTGATTTCAGACTATTTGGCTTGAAAAAGTTATTCCTGCTTGTCACAGAGAGTTGATGATACGTGACTCGTTTTCATGTTGATACTTGGTTTATTCGCCAGAAACTTTTAGGGATCATTCTAAATTACCTAATTTTATATTTCCTTAGAGTTTTTCCTTTTCCTTTTCTTCTTCTTTCTTTCACTTTTTTCTTTGTTTTCTTTTTGAGGGTTATGTTTGACCGATTTGGTTAATAATATTTAGTTATTATAATTTTTTTAAATGATAAAAAATGTCATTTCAAAAAAATATACACATTTAATTATTAATTTAAAGACTTAATGTGTCAATATATTCAAATTTTTAAATATACTTGTTATACGTAAAATTTTACATAGGATTCGAAAGTGAGCTAGACTTCGAATTGTACATATGCTAATAAAGCGAGTTCGAAAAATACATCAGGACGGCTTCGAAATGTCAAGGCAAGTGCGCCAAAAAGAGGAGTTTGCCCATCAAAATTCAAATTCAAACAACAATTAATGATTGGAGCGAATGATTTTCGAAAAACAATTGTCCTACACGTGATTGACATGCAAGGATCGAAGACAGTTACCAAATTTTCAAATTTTCTTATAAATAAAAGAAACTTGGGTTATTTTAAAGAATTCATTTGTAAAAGAGAAATATACTGCTTAAAATAGAAATGCCTCCACATGCGAACACTCAAATATTTTATAATTCTTTTCTTATACAACATGATTTATTTATTTTTTTGAGAAAATTGGTGGTTTAATAATGTTTTGACACATCGATCATTATTACATCTGACTATGAACTTTTCAAATAAGGGAACACTTTATAGGGAGTATTGCTATTTTGTGTTGTCTTTTTGCTAACCTTATATAATATGATATGATGACTAGGAACCAGTGGTTGACCTTTGTATTTGCATGGAGTGTCACCTTCCTTTTGTATTTTACTTCTTTTACAAATAGGACATTTCTTTTGTGCACAAATGAGAACGACACCATATTTTTTTAATTGTCCAAAACTTAAATTTCTCTTTGTTCGGTTTGTCGAATTTGAGAGTTTTTTTTTTTCTTCATAATTTTTTTATTAATGATTGTATGCTTCTTTTCTCCTTCTTTTGGAATGGAATATTGTGGTGAACAGAGTTACTCTTATGTCCAACATAGACAACATGGTAGGTGAGTTGAAGACCCAAACGAGTTTTAATCGAAAGGACCGAGTTATCGATGTTAAGAAATTCCAAATTGGATGTGAGATGATCTTTGCATGAGTTTATAAGTAGAGATAATTTTCCCATTTAAAAATTGGTTTTTGTAGAGTTGAGTTATGCTCAACTCCCAATTTTAATATGGTGCTATAGCATATGGTATCCTCCATGAACTTTTTCGCCGCTTTCCATTTTCTGGAGAATTTTCTCAATTTCCTTTTCTTTCATTTTACATATTTGTTTCCTTTTTTTGATCAATTTCAATCTATTCCATTTTTCCACCGCTTCTGATCGATCCAATTTTTTCGATCCAGTTTTGTTTCAATCTATCTAGCGTCCATTGGCATGGGATATGAACAATGTCAATGTCATCGTACAACTCCTCTCACATGTGCATAAAGTTTTAACAATCTAATAAAAGGGAATGCACGATGACATTGTTCATATCCAAAGGAAGGGAAGGATCCTCAAACCGAATATCCAAAGGAGAGGAAACCATACCTTTTTTTGCCCTTGTGCAGTCTTTGAAGACATGATCCAATTCTGCATCAACATTGTTACCGATTTTCATGTGCAAGTTGACCTTCATGAACCCAACTTAGAGTCCACATATCGGAAGTCATGAAGCCGGTGTGAGGGTTTATATAGGATTGGACAATCCTCACCTTTAAACCATGGTCAGGTGGACTTAGGTTAAATCCGTATAACACATTCCCACAATGGGAACAAAAATGATCAATCATCATTCCTTTATGGAACAACTTTTCAGTGGGAATACTATAATGAAAAATTCTCCAAACAATATGAATATGTTTTGGGATGGTGTGGATATTCTAAAGCTTTGACTAACACTCATAATTGGCATTACATACTTGATGAATATTGACTAACATTTTTTTCGGTACAAAATATTGACTAACATTTAATTCCTATATTATAGTTTTAATTTATTTTTATTTCTCAAAACATTGTTTTAAATATTTTATCATGTATATATATATATATGAAGAAACAGAGATTTTACATAATTGTTGGAATTACTGTTGGAAAATTGACATCCAACACAAATGCAAGATAGGATTTCGTGCAGTAAATTCACAATAAATCCAACCCTTCGCTATTCCTTGTCATGGCAGAAATTTTGTAGCACCAAGTTACCTTTTATTATGTCAGTGTTGGTAAATAATACAAAAAGTCTTTAGAAAAAAATGAAACACTAAATACTGAATACATATATTAATGATGAATTGTGAATACAACATCAAATACAACTCAATTTATCTATCTATTACTAATGGTCCTGTAAGTGTGTAGACCACTCGAGACTGTAGTAGTTAAACACAAGTTGTATTTCGTAAACTGACCGAACTTCGTAATCAAATAATATGTGTTCTCTGTTTGCGTTTTCATAACTTTTTTACTTTGAGCCAGGTTGTTGTTTTAACACTATACAATACAATGTAATTTGATTAATATATCCTTACCATTGACACTTACAAAGTTGGAATTACTTCATCGGCTGAGAATTCGATTCTGATTTATTCATGTCAAATCATCCTCTTCCATCACTTTTGCTTCCAAAGCATCCTTAACTCTTGCTAAAAGGGTTGACTTCCAAGACTCCTACACAAAAACAGTCGCATCAAACTTTAAAAACATGTAGAATTTGATAGGACATGAGAGAATAACAATCCAATATGTCTCTTGATAAAACTGAAAACATGTTTTTGGCTACTTCTTGAAGATTGCAAAAAGACCATTCAATTAAAAATAGAAGGATAGTAACAGGTTTGAGACCAAAATGACATGCACTAAAGTAACTTTGTATAGTATGGACCCAATAGATACACTAAAAGTTGCAGAAGATGATATTATGGTGAAAAGGTGCAAATAGCATTAACACAGAAACCAGACACGACACTGACATGGCATCTCAACACCAGTAATAATTGAATGTGACCACATGAGTCAGTGTCGAGTAACCATTTTTCCCATGTATTTATTATTAATTGGGTCTTGGGACATAAGGATATACCAAGTGGGTTATGCTTTCAAACTCCTTGACTACTTGAGTAAAACTTGCAACATCTTCGTTATCAATTGATGCAGCCAAATCCTGAATTTTGATAATAACTTTCAAAGATCAAAATAAACAGCAATCAAGAAAAAAAGTAGCAAGCCAAGCTACTATTAAGACAAATTTTCTTATGGTGTTTAAGGGGGACAAGGAATTACTCCAAATAAACAAAACTGCAAAGCTAATATGACAGGAAAGTTCAATTACTTACAGCCAAAAATTTGTATTCACGAGTTCTAGAGAATGTTGGATCCAAGTCCTACTTGATGAAAGGAAAATATGTTAAAAGTATGAATGTAAATTAATATACTCCAATACCAATAAGAAACATTAAAAAGAACCTGATAGCGCTCCAAGGCGTTGGTAATTGCAACAATATCCCCTTTACAAAGCTCGCACAGGCCAGAATTAAGAAGATACCCTCTGACTCCATATTTCAATAGATTGTTGCTCAGAGATTGTTGTGCAATATCTTCATAAATCTTAATTGCGTTCTGATATCTGGTAAATATCAAGTCAATCAATATAATTCAAGATTTTATGATTTCTAATCTGGATCTTCCTTAATCAGATATAGAAAAATTGAATTGAAGGGAACCGAAAGAAAAACACTAACTGTTGAAGTTGAGCAGACAATTGTGCAACTTTCTGTTTACACTGGATCACAGAGGTTGCTGCATCCCCGCGAAAATCAAAAAGTTCCGAAGCCCTCTCAAAATATGATTTAGCATGCTCTAAGTCTTTATCAAGCTCATACAACTCACCGATTTCCTAAATCCAGAAAGATAAAGGGTTTAATCTCGATATCAAAATCCATAAATGAAAGAATTAACAGTATGCATTAAGAATGAGGGCATAATACTAACATCAAAATGCATGTATATGAATTAGTTGTCAGAATTGGGTGAATAGAAAACAAAGGCACATGCCAACAAGCTTGTCCGAATCTTTAGGACTTGGTCGTGACGTAAAGGAGATTGAAACAATCGCTTGGCTGCCTTTCACTCTCCACAACTCAATGCTGATATGGTGACACAAATGGATGGGGGCATATAGGATAGTCAGAGGAAAATTTTGAAAAAAAATTGTTCTGAGAATAGAAAATTATGGGAAATTGTGATGAAATTAAGCCAAACAGTTCATCACACAGAGATGACGGAAAAGGATCAGATTTGAGGAATCTTGATATGGATGAGTACAGAGTAAGTACTGCATGGAAATTAAGAAAATGGAGCTGCAAGATGACCCCATTGAGTGGATCACTAGGGCATAGACTTATTGAGGTAAGCACAAGATGGACTTCCGTGGGAGATGTTGCGGGGGAAAATAGTGACATGGTTTGGGGGGTGACAGTATATATTAAAATCCTTTCCAAGAATTGACTGAGTTGGAACAAAAAGATTTTGCGGAGTTTATCGACGTATTTGAGGTTCTTTTGTCACAAGTTAAGCGTTTTCTGGAAGATAAATAGAATTCAAGCCCTCCAATATAGAGAGAAACACACTTGCGTTCAGAACAAGAAACACAAAGTGGCGTACGAAAACAGGGTCTTCTAGTACTATTTCAAGGCCATATATCAAAATGGTCGACCGGTCTAGGACAAAGATAAGTGGAACCTTTCAAGTGCAGTATATTCTGAGAAAAAGCGGACAGAGAGATATATCTGTATGCCTGCCATGAAAATCAGAGGTCTGCACGAATTAACATATCAAGAATTCATTGAGATGAAAAGCAAAGGATCATGCTTTAGTTGTTGAGGAAATTTCCATATCTTACATTGATATGCAAAAAACCAATTATGATTAGTGATCCTGGGAGAATAATAAAGAATTGAACAAAGAGTGGAGATAGTGGCAATCGAAGTTGATGAAAAGTTAATTTCCTACAGTCAGCCTAAGAGTAAAAAGTTGTTTGGTCTTTGAATGTATTAAGCACTATCATCACTAGAGTCTCTGAATATATCAAAACTACAAAAAAAAAAAAAACCTTTAAATTTGTCTTTCGTTAGTTAGTTAGTTAGTTAGATTCTCGAATGTGTATTCCATCTGCCAGCTTAGTCAATAGTTCCTGATACATTCAGGGACTATAGTGACAACGCTCTGTACATTTAGGGACCAAAATTACTATTTACTCCAGCCTTATTTGGGGACAATGATGATTTTTAAGACACGTAAAGTGAAGGAATCAATTAGGCATCATAGGAAACAACAAGACTAAATGCCTGATAGTAGTTACGTACGGTTAGTTGGTTACGAAATAATTAGTCATGGAAATTGTTAGTAAGTTTAATAGATGTGATTAGGCCGTTAGGATTAGAAAATAATATTTGCATAAAATACTCTATGGAATAGACTTGGTCTCTGGGACAAAAAAGTGCATTGATGTAACTTTGTAACAGGATGTAAGTTTGTCTGCATCTAAGATGTGTACACACACGTTGTGTGTGTGTGTGTGTGTGTGCGCATAAATGCAGAATGTACCTTGCAATACCTTGCCGCCATGATGTGTTGACCAATTTCTGTGAAAATAGTTACTGCTTGATTTAAGCATGTAATAGCTCCTTAAAACATCAAAACAGAAGCAACAAAAGTTATTGCAATCATTTAAAGTTTCAAACAACCAAAGTGAAATATAATTGTATGTTTGGTTTTGCGGTGAGAAAAATTGATTTTGGCAGAATTGATTATGTAAAATTGTTTCTGATCAAAATTGAGTTGAAGATAAAATAATTTATGTTTGGATATATTCATGTAAAAGTGAATTGAACAAAAAATTTGAGTGTAAAAATTAACTCTAGAATCAGAAGCTACAATTTCTAGCTTCATGTAGAATCAACTATGGAGGCAGAATCAATTATACTTTAGAGAAATCAAACAAGTCAGAATCAATTCTACAACTCTAGAATCAATTTTAGTTACTCTAAAAGTTATGCTTAATCAACAAATCTTAGCATTTATAAATCTCTATAATAAGCACCTTTTGTAGATGTTTTCTTGTAACAATGGGAAGCATCTACATAAGCTTTAGCAGCATCAAACTTGTTATCTAACTGTATTACATACAATTGCAAATTATTAATTAATTTATTTATTATGTATCATCATATATTATAAAACAACACCACAAAATATCACATATAACAAAGTATGAAAAATCATAGTAATGAACCTTGATATGACATTTAGCTGATTTGATGAAGATTGAACCTGCTTTGTCCCCTGAAACAAACCAAATAACCCATCAACAACACATTCACACTAGAAATTACCATAATACCCCAGAGTAACCCAACAGAGAAAGTTTGAAACTTTATCAACTTGCTAATGAAAAAATAAATACCCAAAAGTTCAAATACTAAAATTAATCATTTAAGATTTCAAACAAAGTGAAAAATCATGATGGGTGGTGGTTATGGTTATGATGCAAGAAGCCAAGTTTCCAAAATAGCAATAATATTTTTTTTTTGAAAATTAAAAAAAGAAGTTTTAAGTGGAAGAGTGTGAGAAATGAACATGATTTTCCGAGTTTGAATGATTTAGCGGATTTAAGGAAGAGTTCAGCGGCATCTTGATAATTGGAGCCAAACAAGGCGCAACAACAGAAGAGCTTTTTCTCCGCTTTGTTCGCCAGTTGTTGTCCTGTCTGTATGTGATCAGCCATTAGATTTTTCGGAAGGGGAAATGCAAAGTGCAATCTAAGGGATGCTGAGGTTGCTCCTTCACATCATTGCTCAACTTTATAGTACAAATTATTTTATTTTATTTTGGTATTTGATTTAAGAGTTTAATTTGTATGAATCGTCAGTGTAATATTTTTTTACACATGCATCCAATTATATGTTACCACATCATTTAATGAATGTGACACATCACCATATATGATGTATTGTTAAACATCATATATGATGTGTTGATATATTATTGGACAAATTAAATTAAATTCTTGATTTTATTGTAGTACAAATTTTTATTGTAATAATAATGAGTAGCACTCATTTTTATAAAAAATAATATAAATTAAATACATCGATCATTTAATAAATTTTAAAAAATAAATTGTTTCATATAAAAAGGAAAAAAAAATTGTTTATTATAATTGTGTTCATATAGTTATAGATTAACCGTCCGATTTAATGAAATAACCAAGATCATTTTGATTCATATTTATCATAGTCGTCCGATGTGAAATCAATAGATCAGATTAACTATTGCATATTATTGCGTCATTTCTAGACTGCAGTAAATCCTAGTCCCATAAAAAGGATAGGATGAAATAACTATATATTCCATTCCTTTTCCAAAAAAAAAAACTATATATTCCATTCAGTTTTAAATATAAACAAAACAAAAACAAAATAATTTCATTGAATAATCAATAAATCTTATCAATATTATCGATCAGATTCATCAATTATTTAAGAAATATAAAAAATATTTTTTTGCTTGCATTTGAATCCGGAGAGATTATAATATTAATATTTTTTATTAAGGCTAGACTTATTAATGTTTTAAAAACTAGACTAAACATCGAATTAGCGTGACCTTTGATTCATGGTTCAATTTGTTTAACCGATCCAAATTAAAACTGCAAACCATTCCAAATTAAAACCGCAAGCCGATAAAAAAATGCAAAAAAACTTGAATACCTTTTTTTTTTGTGTTTGGATGTCCTTCTGTCAAAATTCACCAAATCAGATTTTGAATTGATTTTTCAAAATCGATCCAAACCGAACCAAACCATATACATATATTTTAATACTTATTTATCTTTATATTATTATGATATATTGCATTAACATCTTATTTGTTGGTTTTTAATTTTTGTAATACTACTTATTAGTTTAATTTAATATTATTTTTTTACTATTTCATACGTTTCAAATATAATCCATAATTGTGATGCATCTTCTACTCTTTCTTTTTCTGTCCATCACTTTTTTCATGTTTTAGCAAGATCTGACCAGTTAAATTTAATGAACCGCCGATTTTTCACCAGTTTAATGGTTTTTCACAGTACCATGAACAAGCGGTTTTCAAACTCTAATAGACTGAACACATGCTTGATTTTTGGTTTTTAGATTGAACCAAACGAACTGACATGTCCGATCCGATCTTAATTACTTAGATTGAAACACAAGAAATAATAGCATTTAACCAAAAAAAAAAACAAACTAATGCTGATATGTTAATTTTTGAAAATATTGTTGATTAATTATCGTCTAATACTAATTGGTTCAATATGTTAATAATTAAATTAAAAAAATTGGTTAAATATTTTGTCTTCATTACCATGATTGGTTCAATATGTTACTAATAATTAAAAAAAAATGGTTCAATATCTTGTTTGATCAAGAAATAATTCTATCAATTCATGAAATTCAACACCATCTTCAAATAAATTATGTACATCATTATTGACGGCTGTCACCATTCATCGTTAGACGTTGATGACCATCAGGCCTCCCAAACTCCCACCTGTCACCGACTGTGACGTCCAGACCAGGGGAGCTCATCACGAGACCCTGACTGTCGGACAAAATAAGAAAAATATCACTACATAAATACTCAATATTTCCTATATATTATACTATTTATTAATTTATTAATCAAGTTAAAAAAAATTGCACCTCCTAATTTAGGGTCCTGAATTCGCCTCCCTCTTCCTCCCAAGTTATAGTTTCCTTTTGTTTTCACGTACTGTTTTTTTTTTCTTCTTTAGTTTTGTGTGGCCAATTCTAATAAGGTCGTTAGGTTTTCTTTATGAAAAAGTCATAAACCCACTTGCTATTCACACCTCCTAATTTCCCATCTTTTTCCTTAAGTTTCTATGGTTTTACTGACACATCCCACCTTTTTACTAATAGCTACACAACTCATTCTTACTCTCCCACTATAATTTTACTACCTTTTTACTATGCTAGAATTTTTAAGGCAGTGGAATTAAAGTCAAATGATCTTATTAATACTCTCATATTGATAATAATTTTATAAAAGTCAAAATGATATTTTTGTTCAAATAAATCAGGAAATATTTAATGATATTCTATATCAGTATATATCTATATTTAAATGGTCAAATAAGATTTAATGACATTTTTTTTTTTTGGTACAAGATTTAATGACATTCTATAAAATAGAACTATTTTACAATAACAATACACTTTCCTGTCTATATAATGGAAATGATGTTAGGCTTCTTCTTCACAAGTAGTGAAATATAATTTGAAATTTTCGGTCGTAATATTGTATTTTTAAAGTCTACAAAATGGCCTTTCACAACAATACATCTTTCATTTTTGTTGTGTTATGCATTGTTTTGATTATTGGTTCAGGTAATAACAAACATTAATTTTATCTTCTAAATGTTTTTCTTTTTATTGAAAGTTATTTTTTTAAACTGTGATATGCATAATATTTTTAACTTATGATTGATTCAGGATGTGTTACTAGTTTGTTGGTTCCTCCTGGAGGAGAATGTACAGAGCCTTGTACTGCAACATGCGATAAAGATTGTCAAGCCAAGGGATTTCAAACTGGACAATGCTATTCTCGACTTGAAAAGACGACTTGTTGTTGTTTTCATTAAAGAGTTATAATGTATCATTACAATCAAAATAAATAAACACACGCTCTTCAATTTAGCTTTGGAATTTACAATACGCTCTTGTTGTTGTTTTGTCGTTGCCTCTCATGCTTGTGTTTCATGGGTTTAAGAGATGTTATCAAAACTTTTAGTTTGCGAGATTTCTCTTTCCTCAAATACTTTCTACATATATATATCACTTCCATGAAATTCAAACATAAATGAGGCCCTTACACTATCACCAAGTTGGTGATATTGACTATTCTGATTCATATCCACAATACATGGCCGCTTTCTATATTGCAGCGACCGCAAGTGTATAGTTGATTTTAAAATGCTAAGTGTATTTCACTTATCGTTTGCTTGAGTTTAAACTATTCTAATAGATTATTGAACAATATGGTTTAGTCTGTTGATCATAGGAATTGTGGATGAGGAATTCCACATGTTTATGAAATTTAGTAATAGATGAGGTATTCTAATGCTCTTAGCCCTCACACTAATATATATTAGCGACTAACTAGTCAGACCTCTGAGACCAGCTCACCTTAAAGTGACACCTGATTATAAAATTTGACAAGATTAATTAATTAATTGTGTTACACTTTTACTTATAGATTTGTTATGATTAAATCTTGATTATGGTGATCAACTGATAAGGATTAATTCTGGAAATTCTTACTAACCAAGATAGAATTAGAAGGAACACACTGTGACGAAATGAAGTGACTATCTTACCCCTCACTATTTGATTTCATATAAACAGGTTAAAAGAGAAAAAGAAGCAATGTAATACCTCAAAGTGACTATCTTATTCCCCACTATTAGATTTCATATAAACTCCAACATTTTGTATGATGATTACGGAATCTTAACAATTAAGGACTTCATGTAAATCATGCATGGTTTTATAATGTTTGATTATAAATATTTTTTAAATCTATTATATATATAAAAAAAAAAAAAAAAAAAACTAACCCAGTATCTTTAAAAAGTGGTGAGATTTACCCAACCTTTCATAATTTGAATTTTGAGGTATTTACCTATCATCCCATAAGAATAAGTCACTAAATTTACATGTGATACCCCAATTAACTTATTCTTATTGGTTGATGGATAAATATTTCTTAGTTATGGCTAGTTTAAAAAAAACCTTAAAAAGTATGACACAACCTAAGAGTATATATAAACATCTTACGCAAGTTGTAATTTTATCTTCAATTGAAATTATATTACAAACTATAATATAATAATAAATAATAATATAAATATTATTATTTATATTTAGTCAAGTAAATCGATTTGTTAGCCCTACTAGTATGAGGTAGCACCAATGGCACACGTACACCCGTACTTTAACTCCTTGTTGGAGTTGTTTAACCCCTATGAAATATAGGACGCAGTACTAGTGTAGCAACAAAAAAAATTGGATAACATAAACTTAAAAAAAAAAAAAGGATTTTAGATAAATTAGTCTTGTTTTTTTTAATCAATTAGTATGACTCTAACATGAATGTGATATATCATAGATCATTGACGTAACCTATTTAACACCTTTTTTTAATAAGATATTTCACACGTTTTTTCTTTGACAAGATTATTTCCATACCTATAGTCTATAGACCATAATGTTATTGAGTTCAATATTTATTTTTCCTCCTTTTATTAGTAAATATTTTGACTTCTTTTTTCGTGAAAACAAGTGCACGCCAACTATTTTGGCTTCCAATTTTGTAGTAGAAATAAGCTCAAGTTTTGCAAATATTGTTTGAATAATGAAATAAGAGCACTCATACATAATTTTAGAACCGACTCAAAGATAGCAACCTTAACCTTCAAGATTTGGAAGATCCGTGAGCATAACATTCATTTGATGGTCAACAAAGTGATCCTCAATGTGAACAACAGTAAGCAAATGGCTCTTTCGAAGCAAACGGTAACTGAATTCGACCGACAACATTTAAACGAAATCAGACGCCCATTTACCATAATCGACACGGAAGCGAATTATTCATCATTATCTATTTAACAACCGATTAATGTATTCGTTTGGTTTAATATTTCTTTTCTAACTGGTAATAAAAATTAACAAATTTAATTTTTATTGAGATACTATTTATTTTATATAAAATTTATTAATTTCAATTTTAAAAATAATAAATACGATAAATTTCCATTTAAGTAAATATTTAGATTTTTACAATTGCCTTGATATTATTTTTAATCTTGAACCAACCTCTGGATAACTTTAACTTTAAAAAAGTAACTATCCTCCGGAATATAAACAAATAAATAGTATCATATTGTATGCCTAGTTATATTACCATGCTGATGCTAATTAATTTAGATGTTGATTTTAGTCATGCATCACAACAGATCCGGATTCCATGCAATATAAATTCCATGCAGTTTCATGTAGTACTAAATCGCAGCCTTCCATTTAAAATTGGCCGATTCTTATATTACATACAATTTTGTAATATAATTTCAACCGTCGATTCTAAATCGAATGTTCCATATCATTAGTTACTACGTGACACAGTATAACGGCATAAAATCTTGCTCCATCACAACATAGCACATGTTAAAGTAGCTAGGACCAATGAACCACTAGTGGCATTGCATTCATGAGATACTAAAGATTCCCTTCGGTTTCTCTAGACTCTTAAGTTGATTTGCAATCAAATGGAATTAATGATTTTTACTTTCTTCTTAAAATACAATAATTTAATATGTAAATTCTTATATATAAAGAAATATTCCATCCAGCTGATCTTGATGGACATGGAAGCTATGGTGGGGTTCATTTTTTGGTAACATGTCCAAGTCAAATTGAAAATTGATGATGACCCTTCTTGCATATTTCTTCTCTTCTATATGTCTTTATTTTGCTTGTATATATGTATTGCATTTGTTTCCTTATGTTTACATATTCTGAAAGATTGTGGTGTGATGTACTTAAGCACGTGTACAAAAGTTTCAAATATAACTATGAGAAACACTATAAGGTCCCAATAATTTTGACTTTTTATGTGTGTGTGTTAAGTGTCAAAACTCATAATATTTATTGATTTGTTTTATAAGTAAATTTAAATGGAAAACCCAACTATTTGTAAATGAGTTTTTATCAGCGAAATTAGTTAGTTTAGTTATTTTCACCTTTTTTTTTATCACTTTTGTAGAATTTTGGAGTTAAATAGATAATGAGCTTAACAGAACCAAGATTCCAAGTCTCATTTTCACTAAGCGAGCACAACGAGGTCAAAGCGAAACAAGTCAGAAAGGAACAAAGTTTTAAGGTAGATGACTTCCCTAAGCAAAACAACAGCGAGCAACAAATGTTGGAATGCTTGGAATTTAGAAATCAAGGCAACTTTCTAGGTGAGCAACAAAGGTAAAAGCGTAGAGTTTAGAATGCATCATAGTTTCTGCTTAAATTTTTTTACTAAGCTAGCGGTAAATCGCTAAGCGAATCTAGACGGTTTAGTAGCTAGATGTAGTGGCATTTCCCTCCACTTGAAGAAACGCCCATTCGCTAAGCGAGACGATTTTGACAAGCAAATGTACATTTTTTGAGTTAATAAAAATAGACTTTAGAATTTTTATTATAAAAAAAAATAACAAAATTGAAACCCATATCAACAAAAAATACAAGAAATTTCAACAAATTCATATAAACCAAACTCAATCTTAGAACAATAAAAAAGCTCAGATTTGTTATGAAATTTCAACAAATTCATATAAACCAAACTCAATCTTAGAAAATTTGAAGGAACCTGATGAAGATTTCTTATCTTTTTTCTGGATTTTTTTTTTAATAAAAATATATTTAAAAAATGAGAAAAAAGACTGAAATGTTACAAATAGATAAAATAAAAGACCTAAACGGGACAAAAAAAAGATAAAGAACTAAAGTGTTACAAATAAATAAGATAAAGGACATCTGGTGTAATTTTGCCTTTGTATTATGAGAGTTTCTTTTACCGTCTTACGAGTTTCCCAAACACTATCCGCTAATTAAGTAGCGGAAGCTGTTTTTTCCTCAAATTTCTCATTTTTACTCATCCGTTAGGACCAGGCTCAGGCCATACTTTTTGGGCCCATTTTTCATATGAGCTTTTTAGTCCGGCCCGATGTAATCCGAAGTTCGCTTGGGCCAGCCCGAAATGGACCAGGTGGCCCATTTTCTCTAATCCAAACATTAATGTATGTCATCATTATAATTTTAAATTTGTTTAAATATTAATCTATAATAGACAACTTGTAAAAATAGTTCACATTAGAATTTACCTAAAATTGCATATAACCAAATTATAGACTTTTCTTTTTTGACAAAGCCAAATTATAGACTTAATCAATCAATCATCTCACTCAAGTAAAATAAATAATTTAATCATTTCAATACTATGTTATACTTTTCTCTTTCGTCTTTTTCATATGATCACAAAATTCCACTTAATTTCTTGAAAGAGTGGATGGTTTTGATTAACACTGAAGACTAATAATGTTAATAAATACAAATGAATTATTTGCATTTCCAAATGAACATGATATGATTGAGATTATCATTTTGGTCCCCCTAAATTCAAAGTGATAGTCTATCGGCCATACGTGTCAGCTAGATTAATCTCATGTTTCCAAGTCCTAAGCATAACTTAACTTGGTCAAACTCATGAAAATAACAAAATGACTCAAAGGTAAAATCTACCTTTAATTCCAACATTGACATGTATTGATTGAATTTTGTAACCATACTAGGAAAAATTGTATATACTCTTTAGATGAGTGTATCTTTCTTGTAAATGTCAATTACTAACTAATTAAGTTTAGCTTAACTAATGACATGGTTTGCCAAATTCATACTCAACTATGTATGTTAATACACATGTTTGATGTTTGATTTACTTGATTCTTATTATCTAATTAGAGACATGATAAGAAGAAAAAATTAATTAGATCTTTGAATAATCTTTGGTGCCATTTTTTCCATTTGATTGGACAAGATTAGTAATCATGCATTTCACTAGGAAATGCCTTTTGTCCCTACCATAAAAGCTGAAATAGGTTTTGCTTTTTATCTAAGCCTCTAATAAATTGAGCAACTAATTTGAGAATTTTTGTTGTTGTTGTTGTGAATATTATGTCTTGCTTGCGCATCCATGATGAATGAGGGTGCAAGGTGCTATATGACAATTCTTTATACTAACCCTTGAAAGTAGATAATAAAACTATAGTCATATGGAAAATGAAAATAATGTATTTGACATCTAGACAATTTAGACTACGTACTGGCCTAAGAATATATGGTCTTTATTTCAACATTGGTAATAGGTCTTATTAAAATTCAAATTTGGAATTTAGAGTAGAAGGAAGATTGGAATTTTTGTCTTATGATCTTAGTCTAATGATTGAGATTTATCATAGATTAGGATTCACTTTAGGATTCACTGCATTCATAAATAGGTGCAGTCACTGCAATCAAAATCTCACCAATCATTGGATTTGTTTTCTTTACATTATTCACCCTTAGATTATTTTGTCTCAAAAAATATAGTTTCTTTTGAGTTGGTTGCATTATGTTAAAACAACATGTCAATGACAGATGCGTCATTGCAACATGTTGGACAAGATATCTCAGCCTGAGTAGGACATCTTGCACCGGAACTAGCAACATGTTGGACAAGATGTCCTAGCTTGAGTAGAAAATCTTTATATGCGTGTATCTCTCCAAAGTTTGTTACAAGGCGCGAAGGATTGACTAGCTGCCAAGAAAAGGTTTGTTATTGTAACGACCCAAATTTATTATTCACTATGTAAGTGTTTATTTATTTGGTAACGTGACTTTTAAGTACGATAGTAACTTTAAATGATTTATCGAGAACATTAGTTAACGAGCGAGTCTATGAGAATTAACGTGAGTTGGGCCGTGTTAATGGGCTTTAGGCCCAATGGGCCTTGTACTTAAGGTGGGGGGGCGCTATAAGAAACCCTTAGAGAGAGAAAGACTTCATTTTCTCTTTGTTTTGGAGAAGTAGAGAGAAGAGAGAGCTTGAGGAGAAGTTTGAGCAAGAGAGATCAAGAGCAAATCGTCAGATTAAGGTAAGAGAGTAGATTTCATATTCGTGAGTGACTCGAGAAAGGGGAGAATGTCGATTTATCCGTACCCGAACTTTTTCCACTCCATTTTTGTTTTGGTTGAGGGATCTTTTCTAAACAAAAGTGAAATCTAATGATTAAAACATGTATATTACACTTTAACATGTTATACAAACGATTTTGTGGGTTAAAAGTGGGAATTTGTTATGTTTTGAATGAGTTTGTTGTGTTCTTGAGCTTTTTAGCTAAATTTGGTAAATATCTACTTTGTCGTAGTAAAAATGGTAGATCAGTGAAATAAACCGTCCTTTTGTGTTTATATGTATTGATTACACTTGGAAACAAACTAATTCTGGGTCTGGAACATCAAAAATTGGGTTTTTGGGTCGATTTGAGCTAGAAATCGAGATGAAGAGCACTGCTGTCAGGAGGCCCTCGCTGAGCGAGCGGGTGGCGAGAGTTGGCGACCGTACTCGCCAGTTCTCGCCAGAAGCTGTTTTTACACGAACTTGGCTCGCCAGTCTTCGCCATGGCTTTCGCTCAGCGACCAACACTGAACCTGACTTATTTTGTGGATATTTTAAAGTGTAATTAGGCACTTATAACATGGATTAATAGTATCCTAACATGCAATTAAGTGTTTGTAACCATGATTGATTGCTTATTGATGAATAATGATGTGTTGATGAATTGTTGATTATATTTGTTAAATATAATTGTTGTTGATGATGTTTGTTAAAATGTCAAAGAAGTATATTAAGGTGTTAATCAACTTAATAAAGAATGATATTAAGGTATAGTGTTATCTTAATAAAGACGAAATGTTGGATAGTGTTCCACATTATAAATGAAGAGCTTAATGCTATTGATTGTGAGTGTGAATTCATGAATTACATACATGCATTCATGAATTGTTGATGTATATTGGATATTTCAATAAAGACGGATATCAGATTATATTTATCCGATAAAGAAGAATATTAGAGGTCAGATACTCTAATAAAGATGATGATACCACATGCATTAGATACGTCTAGGGGACATGACATGAAGATTGTGGCATTAGAATGCATTAGGCTATGTGTACATTTTGGTGATAATTGATATGTGACACATAATTGAAAATGTTTGTGGATTATGATTGATACTTGATTATAACTTCTTGTAGCTTATAATTAAATGAGATTGATGATGTATGTTTATAAATGAAGTGTGAGTACAATTATGTTGTAACTCCTGATTGAACGAGACTAATGAAGTATACGCATGAGTTAGAATATGCATGAATTGTGATAAAGTGTTTAAGTATCGTTTACTTACATTTGTATATTTTGAGTATGTTATCTAACTCTCTTTTATGCGTTATGTGCTGGACCTTTGGGGGTCCAGATCCACAGGTAACGTGTTTATCAATGTCGAGTCGTCGGTGAAGCTCCGCTCTGATTGTGACACGAGAAAAATGGTTGTATTTAGTATATAGTGTCTTTAGTGACTATTTGTATTTACTTTGGAAAATGTATCTTTATAAAGAGAATTTATTTTGTATAAACGAGTTTTACTAATTAATTACATTAATATTATTTTGATGAAAAATGTAATACTCGAACCATGACTTTTAAAATATTAAACATGACTTTTCCGTTGCGTATTTTGAAAAAGATTTTACTAAAGGTAAAAATATATAAATAATGAGTTTGGGTGTTACAGTTATCAAACCTAGATGTTAGATATGATTGGAACTGATAACTAACTTGGAAAAGATTTACTTGAAACTTTAAATCTTATAAAGTTTTTTTAAAACTAAATCCTATCATGATACAACTAAAACTCAAGCAAATCTCAGGAGCTACATCACTATATAAATAGAGACTCAAGCCAATGTTTCAAGTACGAGCGATATTTGAAGAATCTCTAAATAGGGTAGTTGCGAGTCAAAACACTTGTGCAGTTGCATAAGTTCACCTTCTCTAATATTAGAGTTAGGTCGTTTTGGATGGTCTTCATCACATTACCAAAAGAAGAAGTTTATAATCGCTCAGGTGAGTGATTAGAGGAAAGTGAGTCGGGTCTCGTATTTAGGGGGAGTGAACTCTTAAGTAGAAGGAAATTAGGATTAGGAATAGGAATAGGCGTTGAGAACAACATAGAGAGTTGTTGTTACTTGTAATACTAAGTACTAATTTGAAATAGTGGATTTTTTTTCCTGAATTGGGATACGTTGAATTGGAATGAAAATAACATATGACAATGGCACAAAGTTATCTTTTAATCTCAGCCCTCATTTCCATAAAAAAGAATTCTTGTTAAAATAATATAATTAGATTAAAAAATTAATTGAAAAAAAAAAAACTTTGCTTCCTCCCTATCTCATGTCTTTAAAATAGTAGGTTGTAAAATTGAATGTTAGAAAAACAAATTTAATTACACTAATTAACCTTGTAAACCATTTCAACTATATACAAATAAAAAAAACTTTATTTCTAGTGCTCTAGATTTCTTTGAAAAAATACTTTCTATAGTGCTAAGTAGAAGTTTAGTGCCTAAACCTGTTTTAGTTATTTAATTGCAGTAAATGTTGATTACTATTCACTCGACTATGATAGGAGTAAAATTTGTCACATTATGTGTCGATTTATGATTTCTCGTTGCATAATGTTCTAATTGCTTCCCACTAATTTATTTATTAAACTTGTTTAATAATTCTTTGGATCCATTATTTTTCATTGTGCTTGCAAGTGATATGCCATTAAAACATAACTAAAGGCATCTTACCTACTTCCTTGTCCAATCCCTAATTTTGGTAAACACCACATTAAGCACTAAGCATGATAATTTGTTATAGTTAACTATTTCTTTTACAATGTGATGTCAAGTAGTTTACAAAATTGACGGGTCTAGAATAAAATACTTGTAAATCCTAAAAGGCCTTCCAAAATCTAAGTTTCTTTTCATATATTCCTATTTATATATATAATAATTTATTTGGTTTATATTGTCTTCTACTACTCACATCCTTATCAATGTCTTAGTGAAGTGGAATGCCAGGTCAAAGGGCTGCATCTGCTCATATAAAGGTAGTGACACACTATTGCAAATTGAAACTATTAACTACTATCTTTGTCCCTGTTTTCTAAAATAATTGGGAAATATGTAATTAGTATTAATTATAATCATATTTATGATTATTTTACAACTATATATCTCACGATCGTTAGTTAGTTTAGTGTTGATTGACGTTTGACTTGACAGAGAAGATTACAGTTCGATTTCCTGCAACTGTGATCGGGACGAGACTGGAACCACTTGATTTCATAACTAACCCCCGAACCAGATTAGGCAGTCCAACGGGCCGGATACTGATAGTGAAAAAAACTATATATTGCATAAGCTCTAATACCATCTTAAAATTTTTGATCAGGTCTAACTTAACCTTATAAAACTTATTAAATAAAGATTACTATTTCAAGTATTTAGATATAGAGTCCATTTAGATTGGCTAATTTTTTAGTTTATGCAAAACAACTTATACAAATAAATAAATTTTTATATATTATTTATAATTTTGTATATGCGGACGACGCTCAAGTGCTTGAAGTGAAGCTTTAGAGTAAGAATGAATCATGCTCGGTCCTCTACATGAGAATGATATATATGATCCCCAGCGTGAAGCCAAGACCATAAATGTGATTACAGATCCAACATCCTCGCTATCAATGATTGTCGGAATAACCGCTAAAAAGCCAGGAGTAGTAGTAAATATCTATCATTCTGATATCGGTCGTTACAAAAGTGTCATCTTCTATAACCATTGAGTAGAATCGTGTGGCTTCGAACCAATAATTATGCTTATGTTTGTTTGAAGGTTGAAAAAATATGGATAAAAAGGTTTTCAGAAATCTGATAACTCATGTAACTTTCATATTTCTTAAGAATTGATTCTCATAAGAGAAGATGAAAATGTACATTTTCATGCAATTTTAAATTAGACGTACTATTACAAAAAAAAAAAAAAAAGTGATAAGTACCTATTTTTCTAAGAATGTAAAAATATGTGTCAAATACTTTTTTTGAAAAATATACCCATAAATTATATTGTCATACGCTCAAGTGCTTACTCCGGAGTATTTTTTTATTTTTATTTTTGAACAAGCATATTTTATATTCTTGAATAAATTATTTTTGAGAATTATTATTAAGTTTGTGAAACAAACACTCCTTCAAGGCACTAATAAATTATTGTTTTTAATACAAAATAATTTACTTTTTGTTTCTTTATTTAAATTTTAAAGACACTTCTAGGGAGGGAATGGATTGGTGATATTCCATTCTTTTATGTCGGCTTTCATTATTTAATTTCCAAATGTCATGTCTTTGTTGGTTTCAAAATCTTAAAAATCTGAGTTGAGCCATATTCAGCTAAGGACCTAGAGAGAAGCATTGTTTTCAAAGCACCATTTTTTTTACGATAAAATGGGTATAGCATTTTATTGATTAATTAAAATGTGTTAAATACAATTTAGGATATAAATTAAAATTTGAACATTAGCTAAAAATAAGGCTGTTGTAGTAAGTAAGGGCTTTGGTTGTCTAAAGTTACTATAGACTATAGTTTTTATTTTCATATATACATAACCTACCCTTTGTAAAATTGAGTGCTAGGGGAAAACATTCCCCGCTATGCTGTTGAATCTTAGAACATCTTAAAAGGATTTTTAGTAAATAGATTTTTATTTATTTTTTATTTTTGTCAAGTAGTCTAGTGACTAGAAATTTCATCTTTAAGGTGAATAAGTAGAATGATCATAGTTCAAATCCCGCCCCCTGCATATCTTACCAACTAAACTAAATTCACATAACAAATTGATTTTTATCTTTAATTAAGACTTTTGTGATGTTCTTCAAAAACTCGTTTGTTCTTAATCAAACAGTTTAGATATATTGACCGTGTGTAATTACACCGGAGTAAATAAAAATTCATATTTTGGCCTATACTCAAGCGAAATTTTAGGCACTTTTCCTACACAATAAAAATAATCTAAACATCTTGACCAAAAAAAATCAAATCACTTTTGGTCTACTTGAATTCAGCTATATATATAACCACACGTCTTAACCAAAAAAAAAAATAACCCCACGTCATAATATTATTATATTGTAAAATATTTTTTAGAAAAAATTTCTCTTTTTGTACGTTGTTTGATTTATGTAGTCAATATCATCAAATAATAAGTACATTGTTGTTGTCATCGTCATTATCTAGTGTCCATTATGCAATAGCATCATAACCTCATTGTGTACTAAATTATTTTCAAATACAGTTAGTGACTTGGTGGAACAATATAGTGCAAATAATAGTAAAATCCTGTTTAATTAGTTGACCTCTAATTCTCAATCATAATAATATGAATTTTGAACTATCAAAATTCTTTGAAGGAAGTTATAACTACTACTCCTCTTTTTTTTTTTTTATAGTATTTTTACTAGCAACCAAAAATGTTGCCAAAATTCAGACAGTAACATTTCTGATCATGACGCACAAATGAGGATATTATGTGGCAAGCAGCCTTTTGAATGTATGGACATGGAAAACACATTGCTAACAACCTCGTGCAAAAGTAAGGCAAAGATTTGTCATAGTGTCCATTTCTAAATCAAAGCAAGATTATGGTTGTCTATTCAAAATCTTCCCATTTATCAACTTTCTCCTTCAAACTCATTTATCAACATAATAAGAATTGTAGAAAAGATATTTTATTATAAAAATAATTTAATTTCTATTAATTGTGCTAATTGTGATTGTGACTTGGTCTAATATCCTACTAACTTACTGCTTCTCTTTTTCTTAAAATTGTGTATTGGGTCTAACTCATCCCTTCAAAATCGGTTTGTAAGATGAGGAGTACCCTCATTTATAAACACACATTCAGATCATCTCACAATTGATGTGAGACTTCTTAACACATCTCTTCATGCCCAACACTATTGGGCTTGGTGCGTAGATATAAACAGTGGGTGACCCAACATATCATGAAGAGACTCTGATATCATCTTAGAATTGAGTATTGAACATAATTCAACCCTACATAATATTTTTCTTCCTCTTTTTTATATAATTATTCTCCAAAATATTGAGGAAAATAATTAATCTGAAAAAACTATCCTTCTTTCCCCCTTTTCTATTTTCCAGTTTTTGGTAACGTCTTTCTCACTTCCGGTATTCACACAGAAAAACGACGCTCTTAAATTTCAGAGGATTTGCACTTATGGAGCACAGACCCTTAAGGACATCAGCTATGTCATTATTTACGATTTTGTGACTCGGGATTGTTTACTTCGTGGTTTTGGCAACATTAAGTTACTACAATATAATATATTATATTCACGAATCTTTGATTTCTCTATTTTCTTTTAGAGGAATGTTATTTCAACATCAAATTTGGAGACAAAAATTTGACATCACCTTTTCTCCACTCACAAGCACGAAATTCAATGCATGCAAATAATATTAAAAAAACAAAAAATATATATTTGTTGTATTTTTATTAGAAAATTGTGTTTGAATAACATTTTCCTTTCTTTTACTCTCGTTAATATATTTATTTGATATTTATACTTATATGTTGTTTATTAGTATTATTTAGATTTAGATTTAGATGATTCTAGGCACAATTTTACAACAACCACACATTCTTATTGGTGGTCATTGAGTTGATCGCAATGTACCCATTTTAATATATATTTATTTTTTATTTTAATTTAGATACTTATTTTGAAATATAGACCGCCTAATTTCTATCCAACAACTATCGATATGTTAATAACATGAATGGAAAATATTTTCAACATAAATTAGAATTCGTGATTATGTACCAAAAAAAAAAAGAATTCGTGATTTTGTTTTTAAGACTGCGATTAAGGGCGCATGTCAACTTTATTTTCCCACAATTCTCCACGATATCACAAATTGTGTCTTTTTTGGTTGAGTTTAATTGATATGCACAGACAATGTAAAATAGTTTTACACAATCGTCCAATAAATAACTACTATTTTGTTATGTCATATCAAGAAAGTGATGTGAAGTGGCGAAAAACATGATTGGTATTAATTGACGGTGTAAAATTTTACACTATAGATATATATAAATTAAATCCTTTTTGGTTACCTATCACAAATTGTGTCCTGATCACGATTTTAAAACATTGAATATAACGTGACATAAAGTGTAAATTAAAAATATTAAAGTTGGAGTTTGATGAAGAGATAAGGCCTATTATATGATATTTCTATATGGGTAAGATTCTTGTGATTTTCATATAGATCTTGCCACTTGATTAATAATCCTATAAATCAAGGCATGCTTCAATTTGTGCAAATTGCATACCAATAAATTTGGCAGTTATGGTGGTTAATTAATGAAATAAGCTTTAACTTTATACTCCAAAATAATTTATATTCACTCTCATATATATGTATCACGGTGAGATATGAAAATGACTAGTTTTTTCATTTTGGCCACATCTGAATTTGATTGATGATAATTAAACTAGTCATGGTCCTGAAAATACTAGTAAAGTGATGAGGCAAGAAGCTTTTCTTCTTTCTACTATCTTTTTTAACACATTTACAATATTAGAAAATTTCCAAATTTGAAGCATAAAGTTTTATTTACTTTTTGAATTTAATAACCATTGCATCAATTTGAGTAAACGAATTTCGCGAGCAAAACTCAACCCTACAAAATCAGCTTGTAAGGTGAAGATTGCTATCACTTATAAATACATATTCAGGACATCTCGCAATCAATATGAGACTTCTTAACACATTCCATCACGTCCAGTATTGTTGGGCTTAGTGCGTTGATATAAACGGTGAGTGTATTGATAACGAAAATCTGATAATAGGTGGTCTAACGAATCGTTGAGGAGACTCTGATATCATCTTATAATTGAGACTTGAGTCTAACTTAACCCTACAAAACTAACTTGTAAAGTAAGGATTATCTTTACTCTATAAACATATATTCAGGTCATCTGACAACCAATGTAATACTTCTTAACAATATGTTTTCGTTTTTGTAGTTATAATTTTAAGATCAAATAATATCATAATATTGCAAGATAGGCAAAATTGATTAGATGTATATGCAAAAAAATTGTTATCATCGAACATTTTTAATGATAAAAACTAAAACCACTACAATGAATAGCAATTAAGAACCTTGTACTATGAGTTCAACTTTCCAACCATTTTTATGTGACCTGACCTTGCAGTACAAGTATTAAGCAATAACTCTGCACCTCCTCCCCACCCTCCCCCGTTACTATGAAGGTGCAAAGTGGGTACCACCTTGATCTTTCCTTGTTGTGTATGCAAGCATATTCTCTCACGTCTTCTTCCATATGGACGTGCCTTTGTACTCGTACTTACTTTTTTTTTTTTTTTGAAGAAGAAGTTAAATTAACCCCCTCAAATTGATACTAGAGAGAATCGAACTTGAAATTTAAGGAGAAGTATACTCCCAAGTCTCAAGTCAATATCACCGAACTAATCCAAGTGGGTTCGTACTCACATGAATTGTTTAAGGGACTTCATTCCAATTTTCATATAAATTACCGTTTATAGTTTATGAGTAAAAATGTAACTAAACATCATTTAGGGTTTTCAAAAGTAAAAGGAAAATTAATTGTAAAAGGGTTTGGAAAACAATAGTTGGAAAAGTGTTGGAACAACGATTTATTCAATTAGGATCTAATGTTTGTGACTGATGAGTGTTGACATGACATATGTGAGCAAAGTTATACCTTGTTGTGTATGTCTATAACGTTGACGTTAAATGTGAAACAGTGGATAAGTTATTCTTATGTCTAGGTTGGCTTAACTCGTTTCAGTTCAAAAAAGCTTGTTTTGTATTCTCAATTCTCACTGTGGCCTTAAGACTTATGTCTAAGCACTTAAGTAAGAAGTATGTATTCATCCTCTACTTAACCATATTAGCTACGTTTTTTAATTTCATTTATTACTAGATGTCTCATAATAATAATTTTGTGTTCAGATCTAAGTTGATTGATCATAGATACAAACATAAAACATAAAATCAAAAGAACTAAAATTGCATAAAAACACAAATCATATCACACATAAATAACATTAACTATCATTGAACTTCATAATTCCAACAAGAGTTTTAGCTCATAGTGAGCTTAACATCACAAACAATCAAAATCATAGATTTACACATCATAAACGGTAAGCAATGTAAACCTAAAAGCACATCAACCAAGTAACGATCTTTCAACCACTAAAGTCAGAAGCGTCGTGCCTCCAGTTATCAAAATTGCAACAAAATAGCTTGAAATATTGGTGTGACAACGAAGCCAATTGTTGCTCCTTTCCTTCTCTTCTTCTGCACACAGAACTAGAGTTTTTAGGCTGTTTAAATATGCATCAGCATTGGATCATGAGCTAATCCTCATTGTATAATGACATCCCAAAAGGATAAAGCATATTCCATCATTTGGATATAGTACTAAAATATAGTACTAAAATAGAGTATATTCCTTTTGCATTGCCAGCACATGATGCTTTGATTGAGCTCAGGTCTTTTCATTTGTGGCTCTTATGGTCTGTCTTGACACTAGTTATCACCTTATATAACTATTTATATTGTAATGGCGCTAAGTCCAAATTACATAACTTGACTAAAAAACATCAAAATGACTCAAAACATTTAATGATCACCATATTGACAGGGAATAATCTCAGTTTCAAGAGCTTATTACGTCACATATAGTGAGTTATCATAACTCTATTTGGTTAATAGATACGAATAAAAATATTTCTTATTTGACCGATAATTGGTTGAGTTCTTCGCTAGTTGAAATTCTTCAACTACCTCGGCAAGCTTATTGCTAAAGTTGCCACTTTTAATGGCAGTTGGGTTGCCCTTACTCGTCTTTAAGTTTGAAAAGTCAACAAGTTATCATTCTGCAGACCTCTCTGCATGATCAGTTGGTTTTGCGTAATTCAAAAGATGGTATTCTCACTGCAAAATTAGCTTATAACCATCTCTTTCCACCTCCTATGGATGTTCCCTGAACATCTTAGTTATGCATAAGAATGTTCCTTGTTTGCAATCTTTTGTGGTTTGGCGTTGCTTTCATAACTAAATGCTGAAGGATGAGGACTTAGTTAAATGCGGTTGTGTTATAGTATCGGCTTATGCTTTATGTCTACCTAATTCAGAAACTACTTCTCATTTATTTTTTAGTTGCCCATTCTGGATTCATTTGTGGAACCTAGCTGTCATCTCTGTTACTAAATCCTTTGGACTGTTCGAGTTTTAATTCTTTATTTCAGAGTTGTCTTCTTGGATGGAGTGATTATATCTGTAATCTAGTTGTTGCTTCTATTATTCATGCTATTTGATGGTGATGACAGCCAATTATATGACGTTTTTAGTATTAGAATAGAGTAGTTTTTATAGTAAATAAAGACCAAAAGCAAGCAAATATCGGGAAAAGTGAAGACACAAGGACCAGAAGCAAGAAAAGGGGAAAAAACAGCAAAAAAGAGCAAAAATGGAATAAAGCAGCGCACCATCGTACCCACGATGAGGTTCAACGTGGCGCGATAAGAAGACTGATAAAATTGAAGAAAATTTGCTGAAAATCTTTACCATCGTGGCACGATGGCTTGTCATCCTGGCACGATGGTGACTTGAAAAATAAGTAGAAAATCCCGAGTAAATCTTCCATCGCACCACGATAGGATCCATCGTGGCCACGATGAGGCAAAATTACACGCTATCGTGGCCACGATGGGTGCGATTGATGCGCATAAAAAGCTCAAACCCAGCTATAAAACTATAAATAGAGTCTTCCTCCTTCACTATTATTCATTCAGAAATATTGAGAACAATTCAATATTCACAAGAGAGTTAGGAGAACTCTAAGGAGGAGGCCAAGGAACTCCAAGGCCAACAAAGTTCTTTTCTTTCTGTCTTTGTAATTTATTTTTCTTAGGTTAGGTGGAGTCGAGAAACTCCCTTACAAATGTTTGGTTGTATTATTTATAATATTTATAAATTTTAGTTATTTCTATTCAAACTCTTTTGTTGTCTGATTTTAGTTATTTTAATATTGATCACATTAGAATAAAATCTAAGGACCTAGTGGATATCACATAGGAAATGAAGCTAGTAATCCCGACCGAAGGACAGCATATTAAGGCCTACATGAGACCATTAAATTCAGTATCTACCGTCTTATAGGATTGGAAAGAACGTTAATTTCTACCTTGCAGGGTTTGTGACTAGTTTAGGGCATACGTGACAGCTTATAATTTAGGGGTCCCCAGGGCGATGAGACCAAAGTTTAAACGAAAAAGTGGAGTTTTGGGTCATGGTGTCTAAATAAAGATATGGCAACCTTAAACTAGGCCCTGTAAAAGCTTGTAATAGAAATAGGAGAGAACGTACTTCATACCTATTTTCAAGAGTCTAAATCTTTAAAGAGGAAAATAATTAAGCCACCAAGCAGGAGTAAGGGAGGGATCCGACCACACTTAACCACCTCGTGTGGTTACACACACACCTTTTATTTTCCGCAATTTACTTTTCTGTCATTTATTTCTTGCATTTTATTAAAGTACTCGCAAAGATACCTTCTTAAACAAACAAAGCGAAGGCAACTATTAATATTCTTAAGCGAAACTAGTAACCTTGGCACAATCCATGTGGAGAACGATAAACTTACTACTTTATTACTTGGTAGCGATACTGTGCACTTGCAGAACCACCGTCAGATAGCAAAAATTGGTAATCGATTTAATAACGCTAATATTACAGTTAATTATGGCAAAGATGAAGATATCCACATCGGTTGTTACGGGTGCACCATTGTTAGATGGCTACACAATGGACTCTCCTTTCGTATCCTTCACAATTTGTCTTTAGCGTCTAAGATCCCTAATTGTAGGACATTTATGATCTTGTTGAAAGCGCCAATGTTCCTTTGGATGAAGGTTAACATTGATGGGTCGATTAGTAATGTGATGTTTTTGGCTACTTGTGGAGCCATTTTTGTGATTATCTAGCAAACCATATGGTCTGTTTTGCTAGAATGCTTGGACAACTCTCAGTTATGTGTGCAAAACTTATGGCTATCATTATTACCATCGAGATACCACGCCGTTGTGTGTCTCCAAATTTGTGGATTGAAAGTGATTCCATAACCTCTCTTGGTGATCTTAATAACAAGGATATTGTTCCTTGGGATTTGCAGAATCGTTGGAGTATTTGTATGTCGCTAAATATGAACATTATTTGTTCGCATATTTACAGGGAGTATTTGTTATGTGGTGGAACTTTGTGCCTCCCTTTGGTCGAGAACATGACAAGATGGGGCTTCCTTGCTATTGTATGATTAGATATTTTGTCTATTAGTTTCTCTATGCTTTTCTTCTTTTTGGGGTAAGGTTTAGTCCCCTATGTACATTTTTTTCTTCTTCTTATATATAAGAATTGTATCAAAACGGGCTACCCGTATAGGGCCGGGTTCGGGTAATGTTTTTAGAGCCCATATTAAATATGGATTTTTTTATCTGACCTGATAATGCCTGAAGCCCACCCGAACAAACCCATTTAAAGTCGAGTAGCCTATAACAGCTCTATTCAACTTCACATGGCCCCTTCTCAAGGCAGCTGCGACCTTCTCTTGAGTGAACTTTCATATTAAAAACTAGCTTACTTTCTTAGCATAAATTTAAGCATATGTAGTATGTTTTGGTTTTTAATTTCCTTGTCCAAGGTATATAACAATTCTAGTGTTATGTATTTCAGGTGGTATCAACATAAATTACATTTCTTTGGTATATGATGGAGGGTAATATAAAAAATACATTGCTTCCTTACAAGGGTATATATGTAAATCTATTAAGGATATGTATACTTAGTGATGAAAATAAATAAGTGGTGTGGTCCTATTAGTTGTAGAATTATGACAAGCTGTTTTGGTTAAAAACTCAATGACCCCACATTCAACTAAGCCTTTAATTTCTTTGTTCCCATACCTTTGTTCACCTTTAAAAACACTCTCATTTGCCTCTTTTGTTATAACCAAGTCACAAATTTCATCTCTTTCTTGAACCTTCCTTTGTTTTTCTTTTTCTCCTTTTTCTCTTTGTCAAAGAAGTGAAGTGGCTTTGAGAGAAAGAAAAGAAAAAAAAAAGGTGCATCTTGAACAAGATGGAGAAGCAGGGCACGTGCAATACTAACTCATGAACACACATCAATGATGGAAGCTTAAGTGAATACAAAGAGAATCTACATTCTTTTATGTTTCATTTTTTAATTGAGTTAGTTCTTCATGTGCCCCTCTTCCCCATCATGACAACAACACCTAATACACTACATTTGGAAATGCTAAAGGATTATGTTCTAAAACATAGCGACCAATTCAAATTGCTTATGATACACATAGAAGGTAAGTAGTAGTACTATCATTGTTTTTATTTTTAATGGCAAATTGTTAGTTGTTAGTAAATTACAATGTTATGTTAGTTTTTTCTCTTTATCAAGACTTGAATCATGGACCTTCAACTATTTAACCCTTAACTCAACTGGCTTAACTAGTTAAACCCAAGTATTATCTTGTTATTACTTATTATTATCATTATAATGTTCACCCTTGTTTTTATTTTTATGTAACAAAAAAAAAACATGACGATGAAACTTAGAAGAATATATTTATTTAGAACAAGTGGGGGACGAGAACAATTATTATTAATTATGGAGTATGTGAGATTATTGACCATTTTTCAACTGAACCAGGGTCCAATGGGCCGGATACTGGTAGTGAGAAAGAAAAAAACTGTCTCAAAAGAAAAATTGAACTTTATTCGTTGAGTTTTAAAGTCAAATTTTTATCATTGAGCTGGTAATCAGAATAATTTAGTTGGATAAACTTTGAAACTTTAAGGATATTTAGTTAGTGGATTTTTTAATGTCGGTGTGTTTTTTGCAAATATTATGGTGGATAAACATTGATTGGTAAAATTGATTGTGTCATAATCAAGAGAACAATGACATATCAAAGAGCAATCATTATGAATTATGTGTTGATAAAAATGATTAAGAGTGATTTTGAGTATGAGTGAATGTCTAACTCGTAGGTTCCCTTTCTCACTCAGTTCACTAAAGATTTTTCATTGATGTCAAAAAACCTCATATGCTGGATAAAGATCACCATGCAAGAATAATAAGAAAAGGTGAACTCATTTTTTAGTTAATTAATTAATTACTTTTTCACTAAATATATGTCATTCTCAATTAACCACTTATTTATGTGTTAATGACTTTTCCTAACCTTCAATTTCATATGAATATATTATGATTATTGAAAATGACCAAAGTGGTATGCTTTGTTGGACGCACTTTGGAGGAAGTACTTACATAGTGATATGGTTTTCATGGGTTAAGCACTTAACAAATTTTGTTACAAGTTTCCATTCAATTTTACACCTTAATTTTTTTGTTCATTTGATAATTGTTGATGTAATTGCTAGATGGAGATCATGCCATATCATGATGAATATTATTATCAATTAAAAGGAAACCTTTGAACATGACAAATGTAGAGAAGAAGGAATTTAATTTGACATTTTATAAATGCTATTAAAAAATTATTTAAGTTTTGCATTCTCCACTTGTTATTGTGCTCATTTCCACAAAAGCTTCTGTTTCTTGTTCATCATAAAAGAAATTCTTGTTGTACATTCATCACTTTCTTGTTTCATTTATGGTTTTAAATTACAATCACAGGTATAGCATAATTGATTGGCACGGTGAGTGTTGTAAACTCTGAAATACTGAGAAGCCTTTCCGGTTCACAACTACATCGCAATCATCTTTATTATATATGTTCATATTTATTGATTAATTGAACTTTACTAATTAGCATCTTATGTCTTAGTAAAGTCAGAAAGTTACTAAAATTACATAAAACAACTTTAATTTCACTTTTGAAATTATGGTATGATAATTTTCTCTTTCTATGTTTTTTATGCTAGTGAACATATATATAAATGTTTAGTTAGGCATCTTTTTTCTCTCATAAATTTGATTCTTCAAAGAAAATTAGGTAAAAAATGACTTAACCACATTTATGAAACATTTTTTGTGTGACAAAGAAATGATAGTGATGTTGAAAAAAATTGAAAATGGAGCCAAAACATCACAAAGCTTTTAAAGAGACAGCACATACAAAATGGCATATAGAATTCCTCAAATCATGCTTTGTGTCCGTACACTTGCTTAAAGATCACTCTTTAATTAACCACACACAAGGAAAAGTTTTTTATACAAGTTTAGAAATATGTGGTGATGTATGTATGTGCCTTGACACCTATAGTTTCAATGAGAGTGTCTATTTTGTTGGCATATATAGCATCTAAGAAAACATGAGGTAGTGGATACAGCTTATGATGGGGATAAGACTTATGAGTTTACCATTATTATTTTCATATATCAATTTATTATGCTAATTTATGGTAAAAATACATTAACTCACTCACATTTTGGAACACAATATGGGACCATACTTTTGTTTCCATTAAACTCAAATCATCTTTTAGAAGACCCTATTGCTATATGGATGTCACAAGATTTTGTCTAGCTGATTAGTGATTGACTCACATGCTTTTGTTGGAAACTTTTTCAATCAATTATCTACTCTCATTTTTTTTTCACAGTGATGAAGAAAATTGGCTTCTTAAAATCACTTGCCTCGCCCTAAACAGCAATTTTGCTTTGCAATTGTAACAAGAGTTCTTATGTATGGGCTCATAATAATATTTTGGTGAGTCATGTAGTATCTCATGTATTTACCCAACAACCAATTCAAACAAACCACATAAGTAGGTTTACATGTAGTATATCCATGTAGTATGAACACCGGCCTCTATATATACAATGTAATGTCCCTATCAACTGAGTTATTCTCACGAGGACATGATATATATAATTATAGGTTAGTTGATTGATATTTTTCTAAATAAAATGGGATACATATGTTAATTTTAAATTATGAATAGAAATAATAATTTAAAGGCTTAATTACATATTTAATTACTTACGGTAATTTTAGATTTTAATTTGATCTCTTGCGTTTAAAAAGTTTCAAGTTGATCTCTTACGTTATTGATATCAACATAAATTTGTCCTTTTCGTTAAAATTTGTGGTAATTTCATCTAACTTTCCATTAAATTTAGAGTTAATTTCGTCTAAAACTTTCATGTGACACCATTCTAGATTGTCCGCATATGCAAATCTGTTAATCACGTAAACAATTTTAACAGAAATTTGACTAAAGTGACTAACTTGAAACTTTTAAAACGTAAGGGATCAAATTGAAACCTAAAATAACCGTAAAAGATCAAATATGTCATTAAACTTACTTTAAATTATACATACGATTTTATTTTATGTTTTGATAATGACTTATACATACGATTTTTTTTCCATTTATTTACAATGTGATACAAATTTACAAATAAATGGAAGGAAAAAAAAAGTTATACACACGATTTTTTTCCATCTATACAATATAAGAAAGTTAATTGTTCTGGTAAATTCTAAACTGCCCTCACTTAACTTGCTGTCATGTGTCACATTTAAGGATATTTGATGTCCAAAAATTATATAACTGAACTAAAATCAATTTTAACTAAGCCATATTTGAGCCAACCAAGCCATATAGACATTTTTGTGAGACAACAAGTTGCTTTTTAGCAAGCCATAGTTACATGAGAAACTCAATCAATTACTCTAATGACGCAGTACGGAAGCGTGAAGGATCAGCAAGCGTTAATCCTGTTAGATAAAAGCTCTCTGGAATCCACTAGATTTTCGGAATCCACCAGAAAGAGTAATTTGGAATCCACCAAATTTGAGAAAATTCTCTATAATTTTATTGAATCAAAAAGTTTCCTTCAAGGCTACAATAATTTAGCTTAAATAGTAGTGAAAAATAAAAATAACAAATCTCCTAAAAGATTGTAAAAGAAAATAACAAACCTAGCTAAATAAAAATAACAAATCTACCTAAAATATAAAAATAAATAATCTAGGTGAAATATAAAAATAAGAAATCTACCTAAAATATAATAAAACTAAATCTAGCTAAAATAATAAATTACTAAAGAAACTCTGCTACATCATCTAACTAAGTCATATTGGAGCTTTTTTAACTTTTTAACTTCCAATGTTTGACCAAATTTGAAATTCAAAATTTGCTTCCCTCTCTTTCATTTTTTCAAAATTCTATATCATCACTCATTTCACATCTCACATTTCTGTCAGGTTCCTCTTCCTTCTCTCACTTTTCATTTTCTCTCACTGTTCATATTGCTGCATTATTTATCTCTATTTATTTTCTAATCTGCATTTTAATAAATTTCATATTCATCTTCTTTGTCAATGCAAATGGAATTTTTTTTCTTTTAGAAAAAGCGGAAAAATAAAATATAAGAAAACAAGAGTAAAAACTTGATTTTGGACACTACTTCATTATTTTCTCATCTTCAACTTCATTTTTCTAACCATTTCTACATTTGTTTTTTAGGAACATCCAATGATGTTCTTATCTCCGAAACAAACTACAAAGAAGGATATGAGTAAGTAACTAAATAATTAAAGTTTGAATTTGATATACTTTTTTTTCTTTCCCTTACTTTCTTTTTCACAAAATTGATAGATTGGTAACAATGAAGACAAAAGAAATTTTGTATTTGAAAACATAATTGGAAAAAACAAAATAGACATAAATTTGTGATAAATTTATTTTTTCTATCCATTTTTTAGATCCAGAAAAAAATACATAGAATTTACACGGAACAAAAAACAATAATCAGATCCATAAATATGTTTTATTTTTCTTATGTCTAGAAATTCTTTTGAGATTGTCTTTTTATTTTTCACTTTTATTGATTTTACATTTACTTCATTGTCATCTTAAAAAGTAGAAGAATGCAACCAGATAAAGTAAAAAAATAAACAAACCCAAAAAAACCAAAAAAATATAATATTCTTCTTTCAAAAATACAAGGTTAGAGTAGGGGAGTTAGAAAATAGTTTTTGAATAGTGAAAAATTAATTATCACACGTGAGACAAGTTCAAAATTATAAAAAAATAAAAATTTATATGGAATAAGTTTTAACTTATATAAATTTCAAACTAACTATATTATATACAGGGCAAATTTCAATTTTTTTCACTTTTTTAATTTACATATTTAATTTTTTTTTGTTACATATTTAAACATACTATTATTCTGTAATTTATTAACAACTTTTTTTTTAGGTCAGGTATTAACAACTTTATTTTCCATTTATGTTAACTTTTAATATTAAAATTTACATAAACTTATACCACTATTATCAAATGTTAACTAATGCAGTGTTTGTAAATTTGTATCACATTGGTTTTTCTATACTGTAGTGTTGGGTATTTCACTAGCTACGTTGAGGAACAAAAGGCTGATAGTGGTGTTTAAGGCGTTTTGTTTGATATCAATAAAACTTTGATTTATAGAAACCGAAGTTTTTTTTTGTCTTGAAAACAAATTTCGGTTTATAAAAACTGAAATTTACTCTAAATTTGTACTAAAAAAAATTCGGTTTCTGCAAACCGAAGTTTTTATCAAGGGAAAAATTGGAATATTTGGGGGTATAAAAGAAACACGGGGGACCCGAAGAGAAAACATCGTTTTGTTTTGGTGCTGATCGAATAGTTCAATTTCTATGAAATATAGCTAGTGAGAATTGATGTGTGTATATATGACAATGATTTGAGATTTGTATTGTGTAGATATTGGTTTAGGCCTGATGTGCAGCATTTGTTCTGGTGCATTGGCCTTTTGGCATGTATGTAATGTAGGAGTTAGGATACTCTCACTTTTTGCTTTCTCCATTTTTTTATTATTAAAGTTTTAGAAATAAAAGTGCAATTATGTGATATTTAGTAGATCCAATTATTTAATATATATCCTAAAACTTTTTTAAACTATAGTAATGGAGAGTGAATCAAAAAATAAAAATAGTAATGGAGAGGAAAAATGGGAAAAACAAATGGAGAGGATAAACTATATTTTTGCGGCTTATAGTCTAAGCACTTATTATAATAAGCGTTTAAGTGTACATGAGCTATAAGTTTACATGAACTATACACATGCTACGGACCCTTTTCGTAAATTACATTAGAGAATTTATGAAAATAAAGCTGTTTTTTTTAAAAAAAAATAGCCATAATTAACATATTTTTGCATATAAAATAAATAAATATTTTATAGAAATACCACTTTAATGTTGGTATTTTGAAAATACTCACAACATTATAAATTTTAAGGTTAAATATATTTTTTCCCTACAAAATGGTGACTTTAAAGTTTAGTGCTTATTTAATTTTTATTAAATTTTTAGTCTTGGAAAACAATCCTAAACTCAATTTTGATCCCTACCTTTAAGACAACTTATATTTTTGAATTCCAGCAAGACCACACCAACACGTTATGCATGCAGCTGATGCATGAATATGGAAGTGCAGCAGCTAACGGTAACCTTGTTACAAGGAGAGATAAATGAGTGGCCATCATAGGTTGGAAGCCTCCAAAGAATATGTTTGTTAAGCTCAATACTGATGGGGCTTACAAGGAAAACTTAGTGGCCGGCTGTGGAGGAGTAATTAGGGGTAGCCAAGGAGAGTGATTAGGGGGTTTTGCAAAGTGTGTGGGCTTGTGTAGTGCATTTGTGGCTGAGCTATGGGAGTTTACGAAGGGCTTCGACATGTACATAGGTTGGGATTTAAAAAGGTGGAGCTGCACATTGATTCCGAAATGGTGGTGCACATACTCAAGAAAGGAAACTCGTCAAGTTCCTTAGGATGTTCCTTGCTGAAGCAAATATGGCAATTGCTAGAGATGGATTGGCTAGTTGAAATTAACCACACTTATCGGGAAGCTAATATTAGTGTGAATGTTTTGGCTAATATTGGATGCACTTAGATTTCAACATTGTATTTTATGATAGTGTTCCATCTCAACTTAGAGACATTTATCAATTTGATCTTCTAGGGAACACTACCCCCAGATTAATGTCCTTGTAATTTTTCTTCTTTGGGCTTTATGCCCTCTTCAATATTAAATAAAAAACAGAATATAAAAAGTTTAGGAGTTTAACGATAATTAAACAAATTTGGTTTTAGTAGGGACTAAAACTATTTGCAAGAAAACAAATTATAGGGACTACAAATTTAATAAAAATTAAGTAATGACTAAACTTAAAAGGTCCACATTTTATAAGGACCAAAATTATATTTAACCCTAAATTTTATTATGTCAGGACATAAAAATTTATTACCGCAAATATAAGAACAGAAATCCGCAACAAGTGCAGTGCAAGTATTTAATGAATTTTCGCATATAAGTACACAAAATACGAAATGAACACGGTGCAAATAATAACGGATTTTTGCATATAAAATAACCAAATATTTTTTTTATAGAAATAGCACATTAATGTTAGTATTTTGCAAGACCTAATCAAAATAACAATTTGTCAGTGTATGTGAGTAGCAATTTTGCCATTGTGTGTGTTTTTACATGTACTCATATAGATTATGAAAAAAGCATAAGTGTGAACAACTGGTGATTCCAGTTGAAGATTTCAAGTCTCTTCTTTGTTAACTGAGGAGATCTTCAACCAAATATAATATAAAGAATGAGAGACAATACAATTCCAGATCAAGTCAATAGTACATATCACGGTTGATGTTTTCTCTCCCCACCCCCCGTGATTCTTTTATACCCCCCAATATTCCGATTTTGCCCTTGCAAAAAACTTCGGTTCGCAGAAACCGAATTTTTTCTAGTACAAATTCAGAATAAATTTCGGTTTTCAAGGCAAAAAAAACTTCGGTTTCTATAAACCGAAGTTTTTTGCAAGGGTAAAATTGGAAATTTAGGGGGTATAAAAGAATCACGGGGGGTGGGGAGAGAAAACATCATCACGGTTCTGGCGCTATGATCCAATTCGGATGGCCGTGGTCCAATCCGTAACAGATTAATTTTGGCCCAACAATCCAACAAATGTGGTTTCTGTATAGGTAATCTTAGATCCTAAGTTAAGAAGCAATGCTTCCCAAACCTTGACTCCTGGAACATAACTTTTTGTAACAATTTTATTCATCAACACAACTGAATCAGTAATCAAACCGTTTTGACACATTTGAAGCATGATACTATCAAATGTTGAAGATCTAGGATAAAAGCACTTCTCCATCATTTCCTCCAACAAAACACATGCTTCACCAATCTCACCTTTACCAACCAAACCATCAAGCATGATCCTGTATGTATGCAAGTTTGGCTCAACACCCTTCAACCTCATCTCCTTCATTACCCTCTTTGCCTTGCCTAAATCCTCTTTCAAACAAAATGCACCTAATAAAGTATTGTAAGTAACCACATTTGGTTTGCATCCTAACTTTTCCATAGAAACAACAATCTTCATTGCCTCATCAAAATTGTTCTGCTTACACAAACCATTTATATACACATTGTAAGTATAAACATCAGGAATAAGTCCTAATACAATTATTTCATCAAATAATTCATCTAACTTCACATAATCACCTTCTTTAACAATTCCACTCAAAACAATAGTATAACAAACAATATCAGGCTTAATTCCATCTTCTTTGAGCTGATTCAAAATTTCCAAAGCATCCTTAACCTTCCCTTCCTTTACCAAAAACCTAATCATATTGGTGCAATCCATTACACCAGGACAAAACCCTAGTTTCCTCATATTTCCCCAAACAAACAAAGCCTCAGCGCTAGTCAAATTGTTTTGTTCACACAACGACAATATAATCAAAGAACATATCTTATCATCCAAACTATAACCATCTTCAATCATACAATTCATTATCTTCATAGCATAATCAACCCTCTTAATTCTACACAATGCCTCAATCAAAACCCGAAAAGTCGATTCCTCGAGACGAATTTTCATATGCTGACTCTTCAACAAAATATTTGGAACCATTTTGAGACACTCTTGCTTCCTACAAAGCAATGAAAGCAACAAGTTCAAAGAACAAACAGTTGGTGTGCACCTAAACCTAGGGATTCTGAAAAACAAATCAATAGCATCTTGAACACTATCAACAAAACCATAGAACTTAATAAGATACAAAAAGATGACCTCAGGTGTTTCAAATTTCTCGTTGTGTTCAAGATGGTTGAGAATATGAGGAATTTCATGTAATTGTGAAGTGTTGTTGGTTAAGGTTTTGATGAGATAAAAGTAAGCTTTCGGAGTTGGGTCAGTGTTATAAGCTTTGAATGAGTCAATAAGAGTGGAAAGAAGAAAAGGGTTGTTGTTGTTTTGTGTTTGGGGTTGAATGGTTGCTTGTTTGAGAATTTGCATAGCTTGTTGTTCACCAAAATTGTGGTGCCATGAAGTTTTGTAAGGTGAATGTGGCCATTTTCTGAATTTTCTAAGGTATTTGTTTGCACTTTTGGATAAAGGGTTCCTCACCATTTTTGGAATTCTTTTGAGGAACAGAGAAACAAGAGACAGAGAATTAGCAGAGTTTGAGGTTTAAACAAAATAATGATGACCAATTTTTTTTTACATGATAAATTGGATGAATCTTTGTCTCTCTTTGCCGGGTTTGATTTGTAGATTGTAAATATACAAAAGTCATCGGCAATAACTATTACACATATAGTGGCAAGAGTCCTCTTGGATACTCAACAACAGCTTCCTCCAAAGCTCCTTTCTATTCCTCTCTTATCCACAAAGCACCTGATAAATATAATGATGAAAAATGCATCAATGCCTCAAATTAGTGACTCAAATTGCACTAAATTAGTGACACAAATTAATCATGAAGTAACTCAAAGAGTAAGGACCAACTAGATACAAATTGAGAGGCCTAAGGGTAAAAGCAATCAAATATTGAATTCTCCCCATATGGCATCCGCCACTTGCTACCTTAACCTATTTCCATACTCGGAAATCCATAGATAAACTTTATATATACATATATACAGGTGTTTGTTTATAAGGAGATTAGCCTAGAGATATCAGTAAGTATTTAGAACTATTTTTGTGACTTCAAAGATGTAGATATATGCAAGTACATATATGGGTACCTAGCTAAAGATAATGCAGGAGCGTGTTTCTTCTTGGTTAATCTCATGCATTTTTAAAAGATTCAAAAGAATAAATCTCCTTAAAGTATAATAAATCTTAAACATAAATTGGGTACATGAGCCACCATACAAGCACATCAAACAGTCATCCCAATTCAAAGATAATTAAATGTGTGAATAAGTCAATGTAAATCTCAAATAACCTCCCTATCACTTAATTAACTGAATTTGTCCCATTTCAGCGCGTCCAATTTCCCCTACATTGCGTTCTTGGAGAACATGTTTTCAATAATAACAACACAAATTCAAAAATCCATTTCTCTTTGATTCAATTTAGACATACCAATTCCAAATTTAAGTATTAAGCATGAAGCAACAATGGTAAAAAAAAAAACACTAGTTTCAAATTGAAACCATGTTAATTGCACTCTACAATCATCGAAATCTAAACAACTTCTTACTGCTCCTTGCCACTTGATTCTATAATGTAATGTGTGACTTTGCAGTTATCGAACTCGAAGCGAATCGGTGACGGTGAGCGGCAGATCGAGGTGAGATGCGAGAGAAGAGCCGGTGGTGCAGCAATGTGATACACAAGACCGCTAGAGAGAACCAACAGCGGTGGCGTAGCGAGGTGACAGTGGAGACATAGAGATGAGAGAGCGAGGTTGAGACCAGAAAGAATCTGAAAGACATGATATGATAGGATTTTTAGGGTTTTTTTTTTGTAATTACCTAATATTTAGAAAAATACGGTCAAAACAAAATATATGAATAGTATATTTAGTCAAATGAAATCTTATAAAATAGGACGAAGGATAAACAACTTAGTAATAGTAGCTTATAACACAGCCATTTATGCATAAACTATTTCTATAACAAAAGCTAAAATAAATTTAAATTGTTTTTGTATAAGATATACTAGTATGTTGATTTAATTAATGGGTGATGTTGTTAAACAGTGTACTAGGGTGCACTGATTAAGGAAGATTAAATGCTCATAGAACCCACTATTATTGCTTGCAAAACAAAATGCAAATACTTTTTCAATTGCAACCAACAGACGTGCGTCCTTGAGCTCATTAACTATTCTCTCATCTCCTAAGTTCTAACCCTAGCCGTCACTTTTTTTCTTCTTCTTAATTTATCAAAGAGGGGTGATTTCAAGTCAAATCTTGACCTAAAATCACCCCTCCAAATTGTTTTTTCTTTCTCGTTGTTAAATAAGTGTGATTTTTCACATATTTGTTTGGTTTTGTGTTATTTGTTATCCCGTTTTTGTGCGGTGTATTCTGTTGTGCCGTCTTTGTGCGGTGTATTTTGTTATCCCGTCTTTGTGCGGTGTTCATTTGTTTCAGATTGAAGGACTAGATCCGATCAAGTACAAATCTATCCAATGTCGACTTTTGTGTCATCAACGCTGCAGATCTGGGGGCATGGACATTCCAGACACTTCAATATAGTCATATATGTAGGCTTATGTAATTTGCCGTTTTATGCTATTAACATGGATGCTGTGAGTTTGTTTGCAGATTCATCCTTTTTGTTTTTAGCAAATTTGAATTTGTATTACATCGATGTACTCTATCAGTTTGAATGAATGAATATCCTTTATTTTTGGTCAAAAAAAAAAACAGACGTGCGTCCTTAGCCACCCCCACCTCCATATTATTGGGTTTTTTTTTTAACAATTGCAACACATATAATATTTATTTTCAATCATTGTAAAAAAAAATCATTGTAAAAAAAAAAAACAGTGTAAAAAAAATCATCATAAAAAAAATCATTTTTATTTTCAATCTCAGTGGAGCCCATAATTTGGGGCTTTCGGCAAATCACGATGGAAAACATACATTCAAGATGGGAACAAACAAAAATTTGAAGAAACAGAACAAACAAAAATTTGGGCTTGAATATATAGAAACCGAACAAACAAAAATTTGAAGAAAGGAAAGAGAGAAAAAGTATAACCGTGAAAGAGAGGCAGCACCTGCAAGAGAGAAAGAGAGAGCGCTGATTGTGGGGTGAAGATAATGGTGTACGGTGGTCGATTTTGGCGGAGCGATTTGGGATGGCGAGATGGTGTACGGTTGTTTGATAATGTGAAAGAAATGGGAAAACTAAAAGACGCGCGTGTATACAACTCAAAAGAAAGAAACTGGTCATTGTAGAACACTCTCTTTCTTATTTTTAATTTTTTAATTAATGAATTTATTTTTTCTCTTCTATTTATGTAAAGTAAGTGGGTCTCAGTGCACTGTTTAACATTGGCCTTAATTAAATTGGTGTCAAAGTCATGAGATAAGACAAGATAATTAGCCATAAGATAAAGACAATTAAAAGAAAGTTAGCACAACTAATTCAAAGGTCAAAAACATAGATTTACTAGTTAGAGAGTAACACCGCTAAATTTAGTGACTAAAAAACTCTACAAAGCCAAAATTAGCAGAAAATAAAAAAGATTAAGTAATGTAACATTGTCCCCTAACATCAATACTAACTTTAAATCCAAGATTTTGAAGCATATACATATCAGCAAACAAATGAAAGCATAGAATCTTGAAGTGCAAGATAGAAGAAAATCTCTAAGTTTGTGATATTCGAAATCTTTGACCTTCAAATGAAACCGGTGAATCTAAAGGTATTCTCTCTTACTTTGTTGATTATGGCATGTTGAAATTTCTTCTGATAGCCGAAATCTTTGACCTATTGGTGTTATAAACATCATTAATAACCTTAACAGAATCGATGTCCATGTTCCTTTTCTCTGAAACCACCCTTTGTTCTTGAATCACAGATTTTTGTCCTTTTGGTGTTGAACATACATTTTTAATTGTGATGGTGGCGACATCATTAACAATATTGTTAAGCTCAATTTGATCGATGATTTACAAAGAATTTTTTTATAAAAGCTTCTGATGAAAATTTGGTTTGAATAGTTATTCTTAAAATGTTATTTTATGTATTTGATCATTTTATTGAAAAAAAAATTGGATATCAAAATTTCGAAAAATCACTTAATTTGGAAGCTATTTCAAATAGATTTTCATAAAAATCATTTTTGAAATACAACTTTTTGAAAAAATTGTGATCTTGACTATATTTTTATCTTCAATAATGTGTGTTTATGTTATATGATGTCAAAATTAGTGTTTCAATTTTAAAAAAAACGAATATAAAAAAACTTCTAATATTTTGAAAAACAGTTTTAGAAAATCTATTTTGAAAAATACAAAGAAATAAATCAATTTGTTTAAAGTTGAAACAAACAGACCCTTGGACTTGTAAAAGAGTTAAAGAAACGGGGTCTTTCTGAACTTGATTTGAACTACATGGATAGAGTTAAAGAAACTGAATTGTCTTGCTCCCTCTTTCTCTCTTATTTCATTGTTCTTCCTTTTTCTCCCTTCACATTCACTATTGGATTGTGGACAAACCAAATTAATTCACGATAACCAGATAACCGATTCTAATTGAAAAATTCCAATATCCAAATCTTCATTCTCCACATGGTTTACATTTACAATTGAAAATTTCAAATGCCCAATTAGCACCCTGCAATAATTAGTTGGATAGTGTTTTTTTATTCTTTTAGTTTTATAGGTTTTATAGATCTTGGATTTTGTTATAAGAACTTTCAATTAATTTACAGAAACACAGCAGGAATTGAAATTGAAGCTCACTTTGAAAACAAAAAATAAAACATGCAGAACCGTCTACAAGAAAAATTGCAGATGAAAAATTGTGTTTTAGTTTTTGGGTTTTAGTTTTAGCGTTGAATCTTGAAGAAGGTAAATGAGAGATGGGAGAAACAGAAGTGTCAGATACACAGTCACGAACAAGGGGGAGAAGAGAAGACAAAAGATTACCTACAATTTAAAAAGTGCTTTTCATAATGCATTTTATGGCATGTTCTTGTTGCCTAGTACCTCTGTGACCTTCGATATCGATTAAAGAGGCATGAAAGAAATTTAAGGAAAAACTCTCCAACGAAAGAGGTAGATTTTATAAAATTTATATCGGTTAAAACGTTATTGAAAGAGGTAACATCTGGTGTCAAACTAGTTGGTGTCCACGAATCCTGACTCATATATATATATATATATATATATATATATATATATATATATATATATATATATATATATAGGGGGCTGCTAACTTAGACCCAGTTTGGTCTAAATTAGCAAAGTGCACCTTTTCAGTTGGACCAAAATACCCATTCTTTTTAATTAATTAACCAAATTACCATCAATGGACGCGGATCCAGTGTCGCGCGCGTACCGCAGGACCATGGTTACAGGCCGTTGATTTCCATCAGACAGCCAAGATCTGATCTCATCAAGACTGTCTGATCAATCAGACATCCCAGATCATCCGAATCCATCAGATTCCAGCGAGTGCACCACACTGGATTACACCCTGGAGAGAGAAGAATCTACTTTTTAAAAGCAGGACACGTGTCGCTGTCTGATTGGCTGGGCGTGATTTTTTTCCATTTAATACTTTGAACTCAATTATTTCGTTGTAAATTAATTTTTTATTTTTTTTTTATACCAAAATTCATAATTTTTTTTTCTCTACAAATAGAGACTTGGTTCGTTTGATTTGGACACAGAAAAAAAAACCCAATTTTTCACTACCTTAATCTCATTTTTCACTACCTTACATCAACTCACTGAAACCATTCTACCAGGAAAATGGTTTCAGATTACAACTCTCTGAAACCATTGTACCAGATAAATGGTTTCAGAAGCAAACACAATTAATAAATTACTCACAGAAACCATTCTACCAGTAAAATAGTTTCAGAGTACAACTATGTGCAACCATTCTACAAGCTAAATGGTTTCAGAAGCAAATAACTAATAATCAACTTACTGAAACCATTCTACCAGCAAAATGGTTTCAGATTACAACTCTCTGAAACCATTGTACCAGATAAATGGTTTCAGAAGCAAACACAATTAATAAATTACTCATTGAAACCATTCTACCAGTAAAATGGTTTCAGAATACAACTATGTGCAACCATTCTACCAGTAAAATGGTTTCAGAAGCAAACATTAGTTTTTAATTACCGTTTTATCTCATTTAATTAACTAAAAATAGTTTCAGGTCTCCAAAAATTTCATAAAATATACCAAAAGTTCCAGAATATTATCTACTATTTTCCTGGTATAATGGTTTCAGTGAGTTGGTTGAGTGGTGCGTGTTAAATTACAACACACAAGTAACGTATTTAGTAGACAAAAAATGAGATTAAGGTAGTGAAAAATTGCATTTTTTTTTCGGTGTCCAAATCAAACGAACCAAGTCTCTATTTGTAGAAAAAAAAAATTATGAATTTTGGTATAAAAAATAAAAAATAAAAAATTAATTTACAACGAAATAATTGAGTTCAAAGTATTAAATGAACAAAAATCACGTCCAGCCAACCATTGTGTGACACGTGTCCTACTTTTAAAAAGCAAATTTTTCTCTCTCCAGGTTGTAATCCAGTGTGGCGCACGCGCTGGAATCTGATGGATCAGGATGATCTGGGCTGTCGGATTGATCAGACAGTCTTGATGAGATCAGATATTGGCTGTCTGATGGAAATCAACGGTCTGTAACCATGGTCCTTCGGTACGCGCGCGACACTGGATCCGCGTCTATTAATGGGTATTTTGGTTAATTAATTAAAAAGAATGGGTATTTTTTTTATACCAAAATTCATAATTTTTTTTTCTCTACAAATAGAGACTTGGTTCGTTTGATTTGGACACAGAAAAAAAAACCCAATTTTTCACTACCTTAATCTCATTTTTCACTACCTTACATCAACTCACTGAAACCATTCTACCAGGAAAATGGTTTCAGATTACAACTCTCTGAAACCATTGTACCAGATAAATGGTTTCAGAAGCAAACACAATTAATAAATTACTCACAGAAACCATTCTACCAGTAAAATAGTTTCAGAGTACAACTATGTGCAACCATTCTACAAGCTAAATGGTTTCAGAAGCAAATAACTAATAATCAACTTACTGAAACCATTCTACCAGCAAAATGGTTTCAGATTACAACTCTCTGAAACCATTGTACCAGATAAATGGTTTCAGAAGCAAACACAATTAATAAATTACTCATTGAAACCATTCTACCAGTAAAATGGTTTCAGAATACAACTATGTGCAACCATTCTACCAGTAAAATGGTTTCAGAAGCAAACATTAGTTTTTAATTACCGTTTTATCTCATTTAATTAACTAAAAATAGTTTCAGGTCTCCAAAAATTTCATAAAATATACCAAAAGTTCCAGAATATTATCTACTATTTTCCTGGTATAATGGTTTCAGTGAGTTGGTTGAGTGGTGCGTGTTAAATTACAACACACAAGTAACGTATTTAGTAGACAAAAAATGAGATTAAGGTAGTGAAAAATTGCATTTTTTTTTCGGTGTCCAAATCAAACGAACCAAGTCTCTATTTGTAGAAAAAAAAAATTATGAATTTTGGTATAAAAAATAAAAAATAAAAAATTAATTTACAACGAAATAATTGAGTTCAAAGTATTAAATGAACAAAAATCACGTCCAGCCAACCATTGTGTGACACGTGTCCTACTTTTAAAAAGCAAATTTTTCTCTCTCCAGGTTGTAATCCAGTGTGGCGCACGCGCTGGAATCTGATGGATCAGGATGATCTGGGCTGTCGGATTGATCAGACAGTCTTGATGAGATCAGATATTGGCTGTCTGATGGAAATCAACGGTCTGTAACCATGGTCCTTCGGTACGCGCGCGACACTGGATCCGCGTCTATTAATGGGTATTTTGGTTAATTAATTAAAAAGAATGGGTATTTTGGTCCAATTGAAAAGGTGCACCTTGCTAACTTAGACCTAACTAGGGTCTAAGTTAGAAAACCTCATATATATATATATATATATATATATATATATATATATATATATATATATATATATATATATATATATATATAGGGTTGCTAACTTACTCACACCTAAAAACAGGAAGAGACAAGTAGGCAAGAACCAAATTAAAAGTATCCCAAAATTAAAAGCAAGACCCTAATCAGAAACACCCATAGCTTCTACATATGCACTCCAAAGGATCTACTGACCATTCATATAATAGACAAGGAGAAGATTATCTTATGAAAAAATCACCTACAAGATAATACTTTGAAAAGATAAGTAATTGCTAGGGTGTTACACTTACACACCAGCTTTAGAGAAAATGCACCTATTTCCAAATAGCCAACGCCCAACATCACAAAGTGTCAAACCAGAAGCAAACCCTACTTCTCCCTTCTCAAAACACTCAACTCTATAAACTGAGAAAAAGATTTGCCAAGTCATGCACAGTAAGACCACAACAAAACTCAACCACATACATGTTAATGACGCAGGTACCTTAAAACTACATTTCTTCATACCAAATTAAGACGAGTAGGTATCCCTGTTCTATAACAGTTTTCAAGAAAATGTAATCAACTTTGAGGGAGCAAAACTAGTCCATAAGTTTACAAAGAGCGAGAGGATTCCCAAATGATGTGACCCTCAAAACAAGGAGTTTATCAGGCAGGATGCCGTACATTGATTTATAACTAAAAACATCCCCAAACCTTACAATACTGACACCAGACATCCTGAGATATGTGGGTCAGAGACAAGAAATGGAGGAAATCGTCCAACAGAGCCTATTCCCAAACAAAGAGGCACATTTGCCGCCGAAACTACCAAAACCTATACCTCACTCATCTATTCAGCTTCCAAAAGATAGGGCCAAACAATCCCTCTGCCAGAAAATTCAAATAAATTAATCTCGGAAAATCAACTTTTTAGTGGACTGCCACACATCTTGCTGAAAAGAAATAGAGCCACCATTCTCAACCTTCTTGGATACAAGTGCACAAAGCACAAATACACCTCCCCACCTAAAGCCAATCCCAACCAACAAGTATCTTTCTATCAAACAGAGGAGATATAAGAATGCCTAAACTGTGATAACTCCCACCTGCAATCCCTAAACTTTATTTGGCCACCAACACATCCTTTCATAAGGAAGAGCTATCCACCAAGACTTGTCACTTTCACTTAGCTAATAGGCTAAGGTTAAATACCTTGAGATATCTCACTCCAAGACACCCTTTTCTTTTTGACTTGCATGATACATACCATTTAACCCACACAATCACCTTTGCCCCCTACAATTCCTTTGAAAACCTTATATGTGAATGAAGAGATCTATAAGATATGCATATAATTAATGACAGAATTAAGTTAAGACTATTCTCCCCAAAAGACTAGCATACCTATTATGCCATGGATCAAGGTTTGATCAAAGAACATCTAGCACTGGCTTTCAAGTAGATGCCTTCTGCAAATTGGCACTCAGAGTAAAGCTTCTCGAGCAAAACTTGTCAAGGAAATTCTCCAACACTTTTGTCTAGCTTTTCTGGTTTCAACTTTCAATCTGAACCTGCCTAAATCCAGGTTTCCGCCCTCCTCAAATTTAGCCAATGCTAAGGTTGCTCGATATGTTTCTATTGTCGAATTCCATCATACTTATAAACATGGTAAGTGTTTGGGATTTACTTTGTTGTCTGCCCAGGTTAAAAAGCATGATTTTCCCTACATTCTTGATAGAGTTAATGATCATTACTTCTGTAGCAGTTCATTCTATGCAGAATATGTGGCTGTAAACAAACAACTGTTTGTGGTCAGATTGACAGAAGTGTGAGAGTTTATTCGGGTAGCAAGTCTAGCCAATGGGTAAATTAGTAAACAGTTACTCTTAGAAATCAGGGAAGTCTGCCACCAATTTTTCTCTTCTTGCTAAGGACGTCTGGAACTTAATTCACAATCCTAATAAGCTTTGGGGTTCAATTACTAACTGACTAACAAACTACTTTTACTAAATTAATTCACCATATTGAACACTAGGATGTTAATAGCAGCGCTATAGCGTAGCGTTTTACCACCTCTCTGCTATGCTATAAGACTGCTTTCCGCTATTTAGAGAAGCGAAAATAGCGGCCGCTATTTGCAGGAAAATAGCATTTTGTTAGCGGTGGCGTAGCGTTTTGGTAGCGCTATTTGGCCGCTTTAGCGTTTTGGAGGGGAAAAAATTGATGAAAATCTTTATTTTGGAAATAAATCATAAGTGAGGGGTATTTTGGACTTTTCTACACATCAAAAAGCAACCAACACATCACAACACGTGATTTACTTTTCTATTTGAGTTGTTTCTTCTTTCTTTTCTCACATCACGCTGTTCTCCTCTTCTCCTTCAACGGACTCCTTCACCAAATCACCTCTTCCTTCAACATCTACTTCACCAAATCGACTCCTTTGTTTCCTTTCTCCAAATCAACTGCTCTTCTCCTCTTCTTACAAGGTTTGTTCCTTTCTCAAACCTTAATGTGGTGGAGCTTAGAAGTGAAGATGAGGCAGAAGCAGATGTGGTCTCAAGGGCTTCAAAAGATTAATGGCTTGTCATTATTTTGTTTACTTTTAGAACTTGCTGATGCTTTATTTTAATGGGATGCCATTTTGAGTACTTCTAGAATTTTAATGGTATGTCATTTTGAGTACTTCTAGAATTTTAATGGGATGTCATTTTGAGTACTTCTAGAACTTCATGGAATGTTATTAGTCTTTATTTAGAACCTATTTTGATGGTAAATGACAATATTTAGTATAATTATTAAGTAAGAAAGTCCTTTTAATTTTGTGTATTTTCCTATTTTAGTATTTATGTATGTTGTTGGAATTTATGTTTAATTTGTACATGACCGCTATACCGTTATAGCGCTACCCGCTATACCGCAATAGCATTTTTAAGGTTCGGCGCTACGCGCCGCTATCCGAGATTAACAACATAGATTGAACAACAATCTAACCATCTAACTATAAACTTGTATCTAACTAACTGACTGCCAAACTACTTATATTCACCTAATATGTACCATTACCATCACATCGATAACAAATTGCATATGGTTAAAAAAATATGACCAAGTAGGTAGTGATACAAATAATTTGTATGGGAAAAACATGGTAGGAAATGAAGAATATCATATATTTGATCATAAAAAGTTTTTCTGTAAAAAATACATAGTACTGCAGGTACAATAAAACAGAGTAGCATCTCTTACAAGACAGTCATCAACAACACTTGGTCTAGGGCAGCGATTTATTGACCCAACAGTGCAACACGATCCTTTTGTACTGACTGAGTTAGGTTGATATCAAAGAGCTCACATCGAATAGGCATCTCTATCTCATAGAAGGGGTTCTTCAAAACATAATCCGTATACAATTCATATATGTATTTCAATAAACTTTCTATTTGTTGAGTGCCAGGCTCACATACTGCGAAAAACTTCGTCCCTGTTAGAGAGAAGAATTAATTTCATATGGCATGATTAACTGGTTATATCAAAATCTAAAATCTAAACAAGGTACGGATAGGAAATTATAAAATAGTGCTTCAATTTACCACTGATATTAAACTGAATAGTACTTCACCACCATGAATGCAAAGAGCCAATTAAGATGATAGCACTACATAAAATTCAACCGCAAGTTGTAACAACTTGTACAGCAGCCAAACATCTAGAAATATCTAAATTGTCAAGTTCATCATCATTCAAATCTGAACAAGCATATGCCTGCAACCTTTACTTTAGTTTACAAACTTTAAATAGACTAGGAATGTCGTATATTGTGTAGATAATTTTTTTCTTTTGTCTTGAATATATAATCAAACATCAAACATATACTTGTCTTTATTTTAACAAAAGAAAAAAAAAAATCTTGTCTCAACAAGGAATTCAAAAAATTTGTACTGTGCAGTGAGTGCTTAGTATAATATCTGATAATTTTAACAAAAGTAAAAAAAAAAAGTTCTTGTCTCAACAAGGAATTCAAAAAATTTGTAATGTGCAGTGAGTGCTTAGTATAATATCTGATAAATAACAGTACATACAAAATTATTTATTTCAAGCCTCCTTCCTACATATTCAAATACATTTTTTCACTCTTAAGTTTTATGTCCCAGCCTCCTTGAAAATAATGATATATACTCCTAACTTTATAAAATATACAACTATGTCAAAGTTTTTGCAGCTTAGCAGAGCATATATCAAAACCTGGAAGATAACAAACAATGTAATTCTATAGGTAAAATTCCACAGCACCATAAATTAGTAAGACTTGTGTCACAAAAAATTATCTATATTCAAGAGCTTCCGATATAATTATATTATTAAACCATCTTTCACTAAAACCAGGCTACACTAAGTACTCGCAAGGCTGCATATTATATATACCAGTGTGGGTAAAAATCAAATGTTGGTATTACATATATGATATATCATTTATCAATATGCACATTATGCTTGGCATTCATTCTTCATTTTATTCACCATGTGACTGCCTAACATAATAATTAGTTATTTAATTTAAAATAATACCTGTTAGTGATTGGAAGCAATGAAGATCAAATGTATCAGCTTGGAGTAGTTCAATTCCTGAACAACCTGACACGGGTGATAGCTGCTGAGAGATGGCATGCATTGAATGCCATAAGCTAGCCACTCGTAAGGTATCATTGGTATCCATTCGTCCAGCTGATCCATAATCCTAAATATCAAAGAGTTTAACAAATTCTTCGTAGTTTTCAATTAAAAAGAAAAAACATTGCTCTAACTCAACAGTGCAACAACAATAACAAAGCTTTATCTTTGCATTAGAAGGGATTAGTTCTAGTTAACATGTATGGATTAAATGATGCCATTATGATTTGTCTAAAGGCTATTACAGTTTTTTAAAGTCTTTGTTTGGCTTTGCAAAGATAAATAAAAAATTGTTGTAAGTCTGCCAATATAACTAAAATTACTACTATTATTTAATACAAAAGTAGGAAGATTGAATCATCATTATTTCCATCTTGCTAAGTAAAGTCATATCCTAATTATCATATTATTCAACAAAATTCTTAAATAAATATACTGAAATCTCTAAGAGGCACATTGCTTAACACCACTAATATAAACTGAGAAACCAATGGATACAGATACAAAGGTGTCTTCGTTATGTGTATGTTGCCTAGGTGTGGGTACGGTACTGGTACCCCATACGGGTACCGGTACGGGGTACGACATTTTTAGAAAAACTAATACACGTGTATGTGCATAAATTAAGGTACGGGTATGTACCCGGTACTGGTACGGGTACGTACCCGGTACTGGTACTCTCCCTCAAATTGAGTACCCGTGTATCAGACTTTCACTCTATAATGTGACCTGATTAAGAACCAAACACACGCATAAAAGAAAGATACCAACTTTGAGTAAAATATATCATTCATGAAACAAAATAAAAGAATTTCAAGTACATAGTTTTAGTAGGGAATAGGGAATAATGGAACCTTGTAGTAGATCAATCCACCAGACTTGTTGATGATGTAAAGACTATAAATCGCTGCCATTTCAAAAGCCTTTGCCAGAATCTGGAATCCCTAAACAATTGAACTTCATTAAAATTCTGTTGCAAAACTTGATGGGACAATTGTCCCTGCTTCAGCCACATCACATTTATGCATGCAAGCATAAAACAATATTCTAATAATTGCTTCTAAAAAACAAAGAAGCACAAATTTTGTATAATCAATTGTAGTTAGTTGGTCCATGATACTACAATGAATACTATTCTTTTATAGACAAATTATGGGTTAATTTGTCAGGGGGAGAGAGATTTGTTAGTATTAGGTATCCAAAGTTGTCAATCGCAGATCACAAAAATATAGCAGTTTGTTCATATTCCACTATGCTACAATGCCAAACTGGTTGAATAATCACTATTTGACAACACTTTAGTACTAAGACCAGTATAAAATTCAGGCGGGCCACCAAATCAAATATTCAAGTAATATTGTACTACAAAAAATTTAAGTTGTAACAAGCACATACTTGATCATCAAAAAATTAAACTACATGATTTAAAACACCTTAAAATTCATTTCTTGGTCACTAAATCTACTATTAAACTTAACCCAAGTAAAGAAACATAAGAGTTGAACTTAACCCAATTGAGTGGCAAAACCAAGATTAAACATGATCTCCTCAAGATAATCTCAACACAGATGATCATACACCTTATTGATGTCCAACTTGAGAACTATAGTTTATATCCCCCTTCAAACCATTTGTTTACATATTAGATAGTGAACTATGTCACTGGCAATGACAATCAAAGCCTAGTTTTTTTGCCATCAACCCCAATTTCCAAAGTTCAACTACCCTATTAAATTAAATTATGATATATCCCACATTAAGTTTAGTTGTTGTCTTGTTTTACAGGTATAGAGTAAACTCAATTGAAATTTGAAATTGAGGTTGCAAATTAAATTTTATTAAACGCAATCAAAGATATAGACTTTAAAAAACAAAACAAACAAAGTGTTTGATAGAACACAAGATAAATGAATCCTAACACATAGGAAGAAATAGAAAGACAAACTAAGCTACTGAGAACTCAGGACATAGTAAAGAAACGTGACAGAGTTAACGATTTGTTTATCTTTTTTATTTCCCATTTCCTTGTCCGATTGTGAACACAGTTAGCCATGAAAATGTTAAGAAAGCTAAACAATTACTAAGCATATATAAATCTACATTGCAGTTCTTTCATGAATAAAATGAAACATACCAACTACTACTAAACATTAATCTATAAGCCATATATTCATTAATTTATTAACTTGCAGCAATCAACACTACACTACTGTCATACTAGACTAGTGTATAATAATTAAGTCAATTAAGCTAATAACAAACACTGTTCATACTTCCATATTCTCAAATCTCTACTGCTAAAATCACTTAAAATATCAAATTCTAAACAAGGTTAAAATCAATTCCGAAATATCAATTCCCAAACAAAACATACTCAGTGAAGAATCGAAAAATCAAATAAAAACCTAAGCAAACTAGAGGCGAAGTATATACCGCAAATTCGTGAGATTAAGAGGGATCACGAGAAATTTGGCTTGAATCGGAGGGATTCGCGCTCAAATTTTTGAATTCGTAGTGAGAAAAATTTGGATCAGAATGAAAAGGGAGCGAGCAATTCGATCTGAGAGATGAACTTTGTGGGAGTCATTGGAATTCAAATCAGAATGGAACTTTGAGCTTGAGAAAGATAGAGGCGTGAACGGTGAACGTGTTCGTGTGAGAGGCGCGTGCGGTAAAACTAAATGAGTAAATAAGTAATTACTAATTAGTCCTAGATCAGTAAAAATATAAAAAATAAACTTATGTTTGGATTGATGTGGAATGGTGGAATGAAATGAAGTGGAATAATATGTGTCTTTAAGGACACATGTTAGCTTTTACGGGTCATGTTAATATATGTCTTAAGAGTATTTGTTAAAGGATATTTTAAATACTAGTATTTATGTTTTCAACAAATTAATTGTTAACTTCTAAAAATATGAAATGCACAACTTTTAATGTAAAATTATTATCTATAATATACTATTTTAAGGGCATACGTTAGTTTTTCACTTTTACATTTCATTGTATGTTTGGTTTTGTCAAAAAAATGAACGAAATGGAATGGTGTATGGTGGAAGTGGAACTCATTTCTTCCAATACCCTTCATTCACCCTAATTTTGGGTCAAGTGGTTTCAGCCTCTCCCGATTGTAGTTGCGGAGAATCGAACTGTAGTCATTCCTACAAAGTTCAGCGTCAATCACTACTAAATCAACTAACGATTGACATACCCCCTCTAGTTTTTAAACAAACGCTAATCTCCCTTAATTTTTATTGAATTAAACACTCACCTCGCTTTCTATTTAACACTGTTAACTTCCGTTAAACAACTCATTCAGTTTCACTCATCCCCTACACTCACATTCTCTGCGTTGATAGACTATCGGTCCATGAAAAACTTTTTTTTTTACAGCAGTCCATGAAAAACTTAGAGTTGATAAATAAGCTCCAAAATCATTCACTAATGATCTTCTTGGGGATGGAGAAAATGATGATTAATTTTTTTTGACAAGGAGAAAATGATGATTTTTTTTTTGACACGGGAGAAAATGATGATTTAAACTATTATAGTCTCCCATATTTTTAATATTATTATATCTTGTTTTAAAACAGTTTTTAATAAATAACTTGCTCAACTTAGATTTACATGTATATATTTTGATTCTAAATTTATATGTTTTATAAATATATAATGGTGTCGGTGTCTTATATTTTTTACATTAGCGGTGTCGCCGTATCCGTGTCGGAGTCTGTGCTCCATAGGTCGCAGCTCTTTTGGTGGCTACCCCAAAATAAATGCAACAACATTTAATCATGGGCGTGGGCGTGTTGGCCATAATCTTCATAAAGGACGTTGGGGTAATGCTCATTTTGATGGACGAGGATATGTGAATAATTATAGGCCTCCTAAATATGACCAAAATAATAAAAATCATCAAGGAAAATGTAAATATATCCAAGAAGGTCCCCCGAGGAACCGTGATGATATATGTTTTAGATGCGAAAAGAAAGGACATTGGTCTAAGACGTGTAGGACACAATAACACTTGTGTAAAAGATTCAAGACATTCGTAGAAGAAAAAGGAAAAGAAGTTAATTTTTTTGAAATTGAACCTGAGAATGATACTACCTACCTTGAAGCTGCTGATTTCATTGAAGGAGAAAATGAAATAAATATGGATTAAGTAACTAATTAAATGTGTATTTGAATAATGTGTGGTGTGATAAATACTATCCCAAGATCTACTGATTTAATAGAAGGACAGGTAATGTTATGTTCATGTTACCAAATGGAACAAAATTTGTCATTAATGATGTTTTATATTCTCCTAAATCAAAGAGAAATTTGTTGAGTTTTAATGACATATATCGTCAAGGGGTGTGACACTAAAACCGTAACTGGTGGCAATATGAAATATATTAACATTACTACTAATGTTTCTGAAATGAATGAAACCTTAGAAAAACTACCAAAATTACCTTCGGGATTACATTATACATATATAAATAAAATTGAATGTAATTTAGTAGTAAAAGAAGATCCAAAAACTATGATTTTATGGCATTACCGTTTAGGTCATCCTGATTCAACAATGATGCGAAAAATAATTGAAAGTATTCATGGTCATCCTTTGAAAGGTTTAAAGTTTACAAAAGAGGATAGATCATGTGAAGCTTGTTCTCTTGGCAAACTAATAACAACACATTCACCGGGCAAGATTCATACAAAATCACCTGCATTTCTTGAAAGGATTCAAGTGATATATGTGGACCTATCAATCCACCGTCTGGACCATTCAGATATTTCATGGTATTAATTGATGCATTTAGTAGATGGTCGTATGTTTGTTTATTGTCAGGTCGTGATATGGCACTTGCAAAATTTCTTGCACAAATAATTAAACTAAGGGTACAATTTCCTGATTATACTATAAAGAAAATTAGACTTGACAATATTGGTGAATTTAGATCAGAATCATTCAATAATTATTACATGTCACACAAAATGGTTTAACTGAGTCATTAATAAAATGTCTTCAATATATAACTAGACCATTAATAATGAGAACTAATGTTGAAATATCTATCTAAAATATCAACTTAAAATAGCAATACGAAAATATATTTAGGTATTCTTTATTTGTGAGGAGGAGCAATTAGGAAAACATAAAAAAAATATATTTTGTTGACCATTTCTGTTTCTTCCTAATCATCATCATCACCACTGTTCCATACGGTACGCGTGCACATGCTAGTTTACACACACGCACACTAAAAGGAAAATGACAATATATTAACTTAAACCATAAGAAATCTAATACACGTCTAATTTCCAACATTAAAGAACCTTCATACTAATCTTCTTCTTCCCTAACTATCATTATAAATATCAATTAAATCAAATTCAAATTATTATATAACAAAGTTTAATTCGATCCCAATTCCAATTATTGTTTATCCTCACATAGATATTTATATCAAACAAACAAAACTCTGATCTATCATCATCATGGCTTATCCTTATCAACCTTCTGCCTCTGCTCCGATGCCGGCACTCCCAACCACCATAATCGGACCTCAATACTGTGCTCCGTATCAGTTGGATCTGACGATTGTCAAAAAGGTTATGACTGTTACAGATGGGAATTTCGCCGTCACTGATGTTAACGGCAATATCGTCTTCAAAGTTAAGGGTTCTTTGTTAACGCTTCGTGATCGCCGTGTCTTGGTTGATGCCGTCGGTAACCCCATCACCACCCTACGTCGTAAGGTTCAGCTTTTTTCTCTCTCTTTGATAATCTCTCTCTTTATATTTTCTTCTATTTTTATTTTTTTTTAAATAGTAATTTTATTTTTAGCAACTCAACTTCAAAAATAATTAAACTTTAGTATCGTTTTATTGTACGAGATATTTTACAAGATATTTTTAAGCCACATAGTAGAAGTCAATTTTTATTTTAAGCTGCCCTGCTTTTGATTTTTTTTATCTTTTTAACTAATGTATGATCCGCACAAATATGGAGATTAATTTTCTGAGTTAACTTTTAATAGTTTGACATCTCCCAACAAATGAGTTTCCATATTCATAGGTATGGATTCAACCCAGAACCAAATGATTAAGAGGTCTAAATATTTACGGCAATGACCTGATTTTAATTTAAATATATCCTTAATAAAAGAAAGAGTTTACTTTTTTGATACATAAAAATTGAAGTATCTAGTATATGATATAATTTAGATACATCAATCTTTATATATATATATATATATATATATATATATATATATATATATAATAATAATAAACTTTTCTTATATTAATCACAAGATGGAGCTTTCCTTTTAGTCATTTGAAATTTTTAAATAGTAATTCTTGCAATTTTCGCCAATGCTGCTCGGTGGACTAATTAAGGATATCAAAATGGAAATTTTTCCTCGTAAATTGTGCATTTAATGACTTAAATATGTAAAAAGTTATCATCTCTCGTCATTAGTTTTGTCATTTATTTCATTTTTTAGTATATTTAACTAGTGTCTTGGGGCACTGTTTAGCATGACACTAAAAATAATGGTAAGCGCACATATTTATTTGGTGAGGAAATTTTCTACATGATATTTTAAGAAAGGTCTTGCTAACGAGTGTCCCCGGGACACTCTTTAAGCATTCCATTTAAAGAAACTTTTTATTCAAAAAGTTAAACACTATAATTTCCAATGCGTTGACTTCACGCATTCCGATAAAAAACTTAATATTTAAGGGCTTAAAGAGTGTCCGGAGCACTATTTAGCATTTGCCTTTTAAGAATTTATGTAAAACATTTAGTAAGTGCATTTCTGATGTTAAAAGCCAGCAGAAACATTTAATCTGTTGAAACGTGGTTTCGGATATGCTCTACTCCTTTTAAATGCACTTAATGTGTATGAATTTTAATTCGAATTTTTTAAAAACAAAATGTTAGAAGTGATGTTAGCTCAATAAGTATTGTTTAATGTCTAGTTTTACTAATTAAGCTGTATGATTTACCGTAAAAATAAAATAAAATTAAGCTGTATGATTTTATGATTTATTGATTGATGCAGATAGCGACTCTGCATGATCGGTGGGAAGCTTTTCGGGGTGAAAGCACAGATTCTAAAGATCTGATATTTACATTAAAAAGATCGTCCCTAATCCAGTTTAAGGACAAATTAGATGTGTTTCTAGCTGGTAA